>NW_026696474.1:0-31957 GCF_030435755.1 Ochotona princeps
ATGGTGTGTGAAGTTAGTGAGCCAAATGGACTTGTTCTCCCACAGGATCCACTTTGCTGATCCTTCTTCAATATGCCCTTCACCAACATGCAGTGTTTCCTTGATTGAATTAGCTCTCACACCAATATTTGCGTCTAGAGCCTTTGCATTGAGGGCTATCTGAAAACGGCTGTGGCGCTGAAGTTGCCTGTGAATGTGGAGTTGGTGGCATGTGAAACCCGAATGTGGAGCATTCGTTTGTGTGGGATGCTCACCAAGGTTCATTTCAGTCCTAGGCATACAAACGGCACTAAGCATAGAGTGTGAAAACTGAGTTTCCTTGAGAGCTGCTTGGAAGCCTGATGGTGTGTGAAGTTAGTGAGCCAAATGGAGTTGTTCTCCCACAAGAACCACTCGGCTGATCCTTCTTCAATATGCCCTTCACCAACATGCAGTGTTTCCTTGATTGAATTAGCTCTCACACCAATATTTGCGTCTAGAGCCTTTGCATTGAGGGCTATCTGAAAACGGCTGTGGCCCTGAAGTTGCCTGTGAATGTGGAGTTGGTGGCATGTGAAACCCGCATGTGGAGCATTCGTTTGTGTGGGATGCTCTACCAGGTTCATTCCTAGATAATGCACTGAAAGAGAACTAAGCATAGAGTATGAAAACTGAGTTTCCTTGAGAGCTGCTTGGAAGCCTGATGGTGTGTGAAGTTAGTGAGCCAAATGGAGTTGTTCTCCCACAAGAACCACTCGGCTGATCCTTCTTCAATATGCCCTTCACCAACATGCAGTGTTTCCTTGATTGAATTAGCTCTGACAGCAATATTTGCGTCTAGAGCCTTTGCATTGAGGGCTATCTGAAAACGGCTGTGGCGCTGAAGTTGCCTGTGAATGTGGAGTTGGTGGCATGTGAAACCCGCATGTGGAGAACTCGTTTGTGTGGGATGCTCTACCAGGTTCATTCCTAGATAATGCACTCAAAGAGCACTAAGCATAGAGTGTGAAAACTGGTTTCCTTGAGAGCTGCTTGGAAGCCTGATGGTGTGTGAAGTTAGTGAGCCAAATGGAGTTGTTGTCCCACAAGAAACACTCGTCTGATCCTTCTTCAATATGCCCTTCACCAACATGCAGTGTTTCCTTGATTGAATTAGCTCTCACACCAATATTTTCGTCTAGAGCCTTTGCATTGAGGGCTATCTGCAAACGGCTGTGGCGCTGAAGTTGCCTGTGAATGTGGAGTTGGTGGCATGTGAAACCCGCATGTGGAGCATTCGTTTTTGTGGGATGCTCTACCAGGTTCATTGCTAGATAATGCACTCAAAGGGCACTAAGCATAGAGTGTGAAAACTGAGTTTCCTTGAGAGCTGCTTGGAAGCCTGATGGTGTGTGAAGTTAGTGAGCCAAATGGAGTTGTTCTCCCACAAGAACCACTCGGCTGATCCTTCTTCAATATGCTCTTCACCAACATGCAGTGTTTCCTTGATTGAATTAGCTCTCACACCAATATTTGCGTCTAGATACTTTGCATTGAGGGCTATCTGAAAACGGCTGTGGCGCTGAAGTTGCCTGTGAATGTGGAGTTGGTGGCATGTGAAACCCGCATGTGGAGCATTCGTTTGTGTGGGATGCTCTACCAGGTTCATTCCTAGATAATGCACTCAAAGGGCACTAAGCATAGAGTGTGAAAACTGAGTTTCCTTGAGAGCTGCTTGGAAGCCTGATGGTGTGTGAAGTTAGTGAGCCAAATGGAGTTGTTCTCCCACAAGAACCACTCGGCTGATCCTTCTTCAATATGCCCTTCACCAACATGCAGTGTTTCCTTGATTGAATTAGCTCTCACACAAATATTTGCGTCTAGAGCCTTTGCATTGAGGGCTATCTGCAAACGGCTGTGGCGCTGAAGTTGCCTGTGAATGTGGAGTTGGTGGCATGTGAAACCCGCATGTGGAGAATTTGTTTGTGTGGGATGCTCTACCAGGTTCATTCCTAGATAATGCACTCAAAGAGCACTAAGCATAGAGTGTGAAAACTGAGTTTCCTTGAGAGCTGTTTGGAAGCCTGATGGTGTGTGAAGTTAGTGAGCCAAATGGAGTTGTTGTCCCACAAGAACCACTCGGCTGATCCTTCTTCAATATGCCCTTCACCAACATGCAGTGTTTCCTTGATTGAATTAGCTCTCACACCAATATTTGCGTCTAGAGCCTTTGCATTGAGGGCTATCTGCAAACGGCTGTGGCGCTGAAGTTGCCTGTGAATGTGAGGTTGGTGGCATGTGAAACCCGAATGTGGAGCATTCGTTTGTGTGGGATGCTCACCAAGCTTCATTTCACTCCTAGGCATACAAAGGGCACTAAGCATAGAGTGTGAAAACTGAGTTTCCTTGAGAACTGCTTGGAAGCCTGATGGTGTGTGAAGTTAGTGAGCCAAATGGAGTTGTTCTCCCAGAAGATCCACTCGGCTGATCCTTCTTCAATATGCCCTTCACCAACATGCAGTGTTTCCTTGATTGAATTAGCTCTCACACAAATATTTGCGTCTAGAGCCTTTGCATTGAGGGCTATCTGAAAATGGCTGTGGCGCTGAAGTTGCCTGTGAATGTGGAGTTGGTGGCATGTGAAACCCGCATGTGGAGCATTCGTTTGTGTGGGATGCTCTACCAGGTTCATTCCTAGATAATGCACTCAAAGGGCACTAAGCATAGAGTGTGAAAACTGAGTTTCCTTGAGAGCTGCTTGGAAGCCTGATGGTGTGTGAAGTTAGTGAGCCAAATGGAGTTGTTCTCCCACAGGATCCACTTTGCTGATCCTTCTTCAATATGCCCTTCACCAACATGCAGCGTTTCCTTGATTGAATTAGCTCTCACACCAATATTTGCGTCTAGAGCCTTTGCATTGAGGGCTATCTGAAAACGGCTGTGGTGCTGAAGCTGCCTGTGAATGTGGAGTTGGTGGCATGTGAAACCCGCATGTGGAGCATTCGTTTGTGTGGGATGCTCACCAAGCTTCATTTCAGTCCTAGGCATACAAACGGCACTAAGCATAGAGTGTGAAAACTGAGTTTCCTTGAGAGCTGCTTGGAAGCCTGATGGTGTGTGAAGTTAGTGAGCCAAATGGAGTTGTTCTCCCAGAAGAACCACTCGGCTGATCCTTCTTCAATATGCCCTTCACCAATATGCAGTGTTTCCTTGATTGAATTAGCTCTCACACCAATATTTGCGTCTAGAGCGTTTGCATTGAGGGCTATCTGCAAACGGCTGTGGCGCTGAAGTTGCCTGTGAATGTGGAGTTGCTGGCATGTGAAACCCGCATGTGCAGCATTCGTTTGTGTGGGATGTTCTACCAGGTTCATTCCTAGATAATGCACTCAAAGGGCACTAAGCATAGAGTGTGAAAACTGAGTTTCCTTGAGAGCTGCTTGGAAGCCTGATGGTGTGTGAAGTTAGTGAGCCAAATGGAGTTGTTGTCCCACAAGAAACACTCGGCTGATCCTTCTTCAATATGCCCTTCACCAACATGCAGTGTTTCCTTGATTGAATTAGCTCTCACACCAATATTTGCGTCTAGAGCCTTTGCATTGAGGGCTATCTGCAAACGGCTGTGGCGCTGAAGTTGCCTGTGAATGTGGAGTTGGTGGCATGTGAAACCCGCATGTGGAGCATTCGTTTGTGTGGGATGCTCTACCAGGTTCATTCCTAGATAATGCACTCAAAGGGCACTAAGCATAGAGTGTAAAAACTGAGTTTCCTTGAGAGCTGCTTGGAAGCCTGATGGTGTGTGAAGTTAGTGAGCCAAATGGAGTTGTTCTCCCACAGGATCCACTTTGCTGATCCTTCTTCAATATGCCCTTCACCAACATGCAGTGTTTCCTTGATTGAATTAGCTCTCACACCAATATTTGCGTCTAGAGCCTTTGCATTGAGGGCTATCTGAAAACGGCTGTGGCGCTGAAGTTGCCTGTGAATGTGGAGTTGGTGGCATGTGAAACCCGCATGTGGAGCATTCGTTTGTGTGCGATGCTCACCAAGGTTCATTTCAGTCCTAGGCATACAAACAGCACTAAGCATAGAGTGTGAAAACTGAGTTTCCTTGAGAGCTGCTTGGAAGCCTGATGGTGTGTGAAGTTAGTGAGCCAAATGGAGTTGTTCTCCCACAAGAACCACTCGGCTGATCCTTCTTCAATATGCCCTTCACCAACATGCAGTGTTTCCTTGATTGAATTAGCTCTCACACCAATATTTGCGTCTAGAGCCTTTGCATTGAGGGCTATCTGAAAACGGCTGTGGCCCTGAAGTTGCCTGTGAATGTGGAGTTGGTGGCATGTGAAACCCGCATGTGGAGCATTCGTTTGTGTGGGATGCTCTACCAGGTTCATTCCTAGATAATGCACTCAAAGAGCACTAAGCATAGAGTGTGAAACCTGAGTTTCCTTGAGAGCTGCTTGGAAGCCTGATGGTGTGTGAAGTTAGTGAGCCAAATGGAGTTGTTCTCCCACAGGATCCACTTTGCTGATTTTTCTTCAATATGCCCTTCACCAACATGCAGTGTTTCCTTGATTGAATTAGCTCTCACACCAATATTTGCGTCTAGAGCCTTTGCATTGAGGGCTATCTGCAAACGGCTGTGGCGCTGAAGTTGCCTGTGAATGTGGAGTTGGTGGCATGTGAAACCCGAATGTGGAGCATTCGTTTGTGTGGGATGCTCACCAAGGTTCATTTCAGTCCTAGGCATACAAACGGCACTAAGCATAGAGTGTGAAAACTGAGTTTCCTTGAGAGCTGCTTGGAAGCCTGATGGTGTGTGAAGTTAGTGAGCCAAATGGAGTTGTTCTCCCACAAGAACCACTCGGCTGATCCTTCTTCAATATGCCCTTCACCAACATGCAGTGTTTCCTTGATTGAATTAGCTCTCACACCAATATTTGCGTCTAGAGCCTTTGCATTGAGGGCTATCTGAAAACGGCTGTGGCCCTGAAGTTGCCTGTGAATGTGGAGTTGGTGGCATGTGAAACCCGCATGTGGAGCATTCGTTTGTGTGGGATGCTCTACCAGGTTCATTCCTAGATAATGCACTCAAAGAGCACTAAGCATAGAGTATGAAAACTGAGTTTCCTTGAGAGCTGCTTGGAAGCCTGATGGTGTGTGAAGTTAGTGAGCCAAATGGAGTTGTTCTCCCACAAGAACCACTCGGCTGATCCTTCTTCAATATGCCCTTCACCAACATGCAGTGTTTCCTTGATTGAATTAGCTCTGACAGCAGTATTTGCGTCTAGAGCCTTTGCATTGAGGGCTATCTGAAAACGGCTGTGGCGCTGAAGTTGCCTGTGAATGTGGAGTTGGTGGCATGTGAAACCCGCATGTGGAGAACTCGTTTGTGTGGGATGCTCTACCAGGTTCATTCCTAGATAATGCACTCAAAGAGCACTAAGCATAGAGTGTGAAAACTGAGTTTCCTTGAGAGCTGTTTGGAAGCCTGATGGTGTGTGAAGTTAGTGAGCCAAATGGAGTTGTTCTCCCACAGGATCCACTTTGCTGATCCTTCTTCAATATGCCCTTCACCAACATGCAGTGTTTCCTTGATTGAATTAGCTCTCACACCAATATTTGCGTCTAGAGCCTTTGCATTGAGGGCTATCTGCAAACGGCTGTGGCGCTGAAGTTGCCTGTGAATGTGGAGTTGGTGGCATGTGAAACCCGCATGTGGAGCATTCGTTTTTGTGGGATGCTCTACCAGGTTCATTGCTAGATAATGCACTCAAAGGGCACTAAGCATAGAGTGTGAAAACTGAGTTTCCTTGAGAGCTGCTTGGATGCCTAATGGTGTGTGAAGTTAGTGAGCCAAATGGAGTTGTTCTCCCACAGGATCCACTTTGCTGATCCTTCTTCAATATGCTCTTCACCAACATGCACTGTTTCCTTGATTGAATTAGCTCTCACACCAATATTTGCGTCTAGAGCCTTTGCATTGCGGGCTATCTGCAAACGGCTGTGGCGCTGAAGTTGCCTGTGAATGTGGAGTTGGTGGCATGTGAAACCCGCATGTGGAGCATTCGTTTGTGTGGGATGCTCTTCAGGTTCATTCCTAGATAATGCACTCAAAGGGCACTAAGCATAGAGTGTGAAAACTGAGTTTCCTTGAGAGCTGCTTGGAAGCCTGATGGTGTGTGAAGTTAGTGAGCCAAATGGAGTTGTTCTCCCACAAGAACCACTCGGCTGATCCTTCTTCAATATGCCCTTCACCAACATGCAGTGTTTCCTTGATTGAATTAGCTCTCACACAAATATTTGCGTCTAGAGCCTTTGCATTGAGGGCTATCTGCAAACGGCTGTGGCGCTGAAGTTGCCTGTGAATGTGGAGTTGGTGGCATGTGAAACCCGCATGTGAAGAATTTGTTTGTGTGGGATGCTCTACCAGGTTCATTCCTAGATAATGCACTCAAAGAGCACTAAGCATAGAGTGTGAAAACTGAGTTTCCTTGAGAGCTGCTTGGAAGCCTGATGGTGTGTGAAGTTAGTGAGCCAAATGGAGTTGTTGTCCCACAAGAACCACTCGGCTGATCCTTCTTCAATATGCCCTTCACCAACATGCAGTGTTTCCTTGATTGAATTAGCTCTCACACCAATATTTGCGTCTAGAGCCTTTGCATTGAGGGCTATCTGAAAACGGCTGTGGCGCTGAAGTTGCCTGTGAATGTGAGGTTGGTGGCATGCGAAACCCGAATGTGGAGCATTCGTTTGTGTGGGATGCTCACCAAGGTTCATTTCACTCCTAGGCATACAAAGGGCACTAAGCATAGAGTGTGAAAACTGAGTTTCCTTGAGAGCTGCTTGGAAGCCTGATGGTGTGTGAAGTTAGTGAGCCAAATGGAGTTGTTCTCCCACAAGAACCACTCGGCTGATCCTTCTTCAATATGCCCTTCACCAACATGCAGTGTTTCCTTGATTGAATTAGCTCTCACACAAATATTTGCGTCTAGAGCCTTTGCATTGAGGGCTATCTGAAAATGGCTGTGGCGCTGAAGTTGCCTGTGAATGTGGAGTTGGTGGCATGTGAAACCCGCATGTGGAGCATTCGTTTGTGTGGGATGCTCACCAAGGTTCATTTCAGTCCTAGGCATACAAAGGGCACTAAGCATACAGTGTGAAAACTGAGTTTCCTTGAGAGCTGCTTGGAAGCCTGATGGTGTGTGAAGTTAGTGAGCCAAATGGAGTTGTTCTCCCACAAGAACCACTCGGCTGATGGTTCTTCAATATGCCCTTCACCAACATGCAGTGTTTCCTTGATTGAATTAGCTCTCACACCAATATTTGCGTCTAGAGCCTTTGCATTGAGGGCTATCTGAAAACGGCTGTGGCCCTGAAGTTGCCTGTGAATGTGGAGTTGGTGGCATGTGAAACCCGCATGTGGAGCATTCGTTTGTGTGGGATGCTCTACCAGGTTCATTCCTAGATAATGCACTCAAAGAGCACTAAGCATAGAGTGTGAAAACTGAGTTTCCTTGAGAGCTGCTTGGAAGCCTGATGGTGTGTGAAGTTAGTGAGCCAAATGGACTTGTTCTCCCACAGGATCCACTTTGCTGATCCTTCTTCAATATGCCCTTCACCAACATGCAGTGTTTCCTTGATTGAATTAGCTCTCACACCAATATTTGCGTCTAGAGCCTTTGCATTGAGGGCTATCTGAAAACGGCTGTGGCGCTGAAGTTGCCTGTGAATGTGGAGTTGGTGGCATGTGAAACCCGAATGTGGAGCATTCGTTTGTGTGGGATGCTCACCAAGGTTCATTTCAGTCCTAGGCATACAAACGGCACTAAGCATAGAGTGTGAAAACTGAGTTTCCTTGAGAGCTGCTTGGAAGCCTGATGGTGTGTGAAGTTAGTGAGCCAAATGGAGTTGTTCTCCCACAAGAACCACTCGGCTGATCCTTCTTCAATATGCCCTTCACCAACATGCAGTGTTTCCTTGATTGAATTAGCTCTCACACCAATATTTGCGTCTAGAGCCTTTGCATTGAGGGCTATCTGAAAACGGCTGTGGCCCTGAAGTTGCCTGTGAATGTGGAGTTGGTGGCATGTGAAACCCGCATGTGGAGCATTCGTTTGTGTGGGATGCTCTACCAGGTTCATTCCTAGATAATGCACTGAAAGAGAACTAAGCATAGAGTATGAAAACTGAGTTTCCTTGAGAGCTGCTTGGAAGCCTGATGGTGTGTGAAGTTAGTGAGCCAAATGGAGTTGTTCTCCCACAAGAACCACTCGGCTGATCCTTCTTCAATATGCCCTTCACCAACATGCAGTGTTTCCTTGATTGAATTAGCTCTGACAGCAATATTTGCGTCTAGAGCCTTTGCATTGAGGGCTATCTGAAAACGGCTGTGGCGCTGAAGTTGCCTGTGAATGTGGAGTTGGTGGCATGTGAAACCCGCATGTGGAGAACTCGTTTGTGTGGGATGCTCTACCAGGTTCATTCCTAGATAATGCACTCAAAGAGCACTAAGCATAGAGTGTGAAAACTGGTTTCCTTGAGAGCTGCTTGGAAGCCTGATGGTGTGTGAAGTTAGTGAGCCAAATGGAGTTGTTGTCCCACAAGAAACACTCGTCTGATCCTTCTTCAATATGCCCTTCACCAACATGCAGTGTTTCCTTGATTGAATTAGCTCTCACACCAATATTTTCGTCTAGAGCCTTTGCATTGAGGGCTATCTGCAAACGGCTGTGGCGCTGAAGTTGCCTGTGAATGTGGAGTTGGTGGCATGTGAAACCCGCATGTGGAGCATTCGTTTTTGTGGGATGCTCTACCAGGTTCATTGCTAGATAATGCACTCAAAGGGCACTAAGCATAGAGTGTGAAAACTGAGTTTCCTTGAGAGCTGCTTGGAAGCCTGATGGTGTGTGAAGTTAGTGAGCCAAATGGAGTTGTTCTCCCACAAGAACCACTCGGCTGATCCTTCTTCAATATGCTCTTCACCAACATGCAGTGTTTCCTTGATTGAATTAGCTCTCACACCAATATTTGCGTCTAGATACTTTGCATTGAGGGCTATCTGAAAACGGCTGTGGCGCTGAAGTTGCCTGTGAATGTGGAGTTGGTGGCATGTGAAACCCGCATGTGGAGCATTCGTTTGTGTGGGATGCTCTACCAGGTTCATTCCTAGATAATGCACTCAAAGGGCACTAAGCATAGAGTGTGAAAACTGAGTTTCCTTGAGAGCTGCTTGGAAGCCTGATGGTGTGTGAAGTTAGTGAGCCAAATGGAGTTGTTCTCCCACAAGAACCACTCGGCTGATCCTTCTTCAATATGCCCTTCACCAACATGCAGTGTTTCCTTGATTGAATTAGCTCTCACACAAATATTTGCGTCTAGAGCCTTTGCATTGAGGGCTATCTGCAAACGGCTGTGGCGCTGAAGTTGCCTGTGAATGTGGAGTTGGTGGCATGTGAAACCCGCATGTGGAGAATTTGTTTGTGTGGGATGCTCTACCAGGTTCATTCCTAGATAATGCACTCAAAGAGCACTAAGCATAGAGTGTGAAAACTGAGTTTCCTTGAGAGCTGCTTGGAAGCCTGATGGTGTGTGAAGTTAGTGAGCCAAATGGAGTTGTTGTCCCACAAGAACCACTCGGCTGATCCTTCTTCAATATGCCCTTCACCAACATGCAGTGTTTCCTTGATTGAATTAGCTCTCACACCAATATTTGCGTCTAGAGCCTTTGCATTGAGGGCTATCTGAAAACGGCTGTGGCGCTGAAGTTGCCTGTGAATGTGAGGTTGGTGGCATGCGAAACCCGAATGTGGAGCATTCGTTTGTGTGGGATGCTCACCAAGGTTCATTTCACTCCTAGGCATACAAAGGGCACTAAGCATAGAGTGTGAAAACTGAGTTTCCTTGAGAGCTGCTTGGAAGCCTGATGGTGTGTGAAGTTAGTGAGCCAAATGGAGTTGTTCTCCCACAAGAACCACTCGGCTGATCCTTCTTCAATATGCCCTTCACCAACATGCAGTGTTTCCTTGATTGAATTAGCTCTCACACAAATATTTGCGTCTAGAGCCTTTGCATTGAGGGCTATCTGAAAATGGCTGTGGCGCTGAAGTTGCCTGTGAATGTGGAGTTGGTGGCATGTGAAACCCGCATGTGGAGCATTCGTTTGTGTGGGATGCTCACCAAGGTTCATTTCAGTCCTAGGCATACAAAGGGCACTAAGCATACAGTGTGAAAACTGAGTTTCCTTGAGAGCTGCTTGGAAGCCTGATGGTGTGTGAAGTTAGTGAGCCAAATGGAGTTGTTCTCCCACAAGAACCACTCGGCTGATGGTTCTTCAATATGCCCTTCACCAACATGCAGTGTTTCCTTGATTGAATTAGCTCTCACACCAATATTTGCGTCTAGAGCCTTTGCATTGAGGGCTATCTGAAAACGGCTGTGGCCCTGAAGTTGCCTGTGAATGTGGAGTTGGTGGCATGTGAAACCCGCATGTGGAGCATTCGTTTGTGTGGGATGCTCTACCAGGTTCATTCCTAGATAATGCACTCAAAGAGCACTAAGCATAGAGTGTGAAAACTGAGTTTCCTTGAGAGCTGCTTGGAAGCCTGATGGTGTGTGAAGTTAGTGAGCCAAATGGACTTGTTCTCCCACAGGATCCACTTTGCTGATCCTTCTTCAATATGCCCTTCACCAACATGCAGTGTTTCCTTGATTGAATTAGCTCTCACACCAATATTTGCGTCTAGAGCCTTTGCATTGAGGGCTATCTGAAAACGGCTGTGGCGCTGAAGTTGCCTGTGAATGTGGAGTTGGTGGCATGTGAAACCCGAATGTGGAGCATTCGTTTGTGTGGGATGCTCACCAAGGTTCATTTCAGTCCTAGGCATACAAACGGCACTAAGCATAGAGTGTGAAAACTGAGTTTCCTTGAGAGCTGCTTGGAAGCCTGATGGTGTGTGAAGTTAGTGAGCCAAATGGAGTTGTTCTCCCACAAGAACCACTCGGCTGATCCTTCTTCAATATGCCCTTCACCAACATGCAGTGTTTCCTTGATTGAATTAGCTCTCACACCAATATTTGCGTCTAGAGCCTTTGCATTGAGGGCTATCTGAAAACGGCTGTGGCCCTGAAGTTGCCTGTGAATGTGGAGTTGGTGGCATGTGAAACCCGCATGTGGAGCATTCGTTTGTGTGGGATGCTCTACCAGGTTCATTCCTAGATAATGCACTGAAAGAGAACTAAGCATAGAGTATGAAAACTGAGTTTCCTTGAGAGCTGCTTGGAAGCCTGATGGTGTGTGAAGTTAGTGAGCCAAATGGAGTTGTTCTCCCACAAGAACCACTCGGCTGATCCTTCTTCAATATGCCCTTCACCAACATGCAGTGTTTCCTTGATTGAATTAGCTCTGACAGCAATATTTGCGTCTAGAGCCTTTGCATTGAGGGCTATCTGAAAACGGCTGTGGCGCTGAAGTTGCCTGTGAATGTGGAGTTGGTGGCATGTGAAACCCGCATGTGGAGAACTCGTTTGTGTGGGATGCTCTACCAGGTTCATTCCTAGATAATGCACTCAAAGAGCACTAAGCATAGAGTGTGAAAACTGGTTTCCTTGAGAGCTGCTTGGAAGCCTGATGGTGTGTGAAGTTAGTGAGCCAAATGGAGTTGTTGTCCCACAAGAAACACTCGTCTGATCCTTCTTCAATATGCCCTTCACCAACATGCAGTGTTTCCTTGATTGAATTAGCTCTCACACCAATATTTTCGTCTAGAGCCTTTGCATTGAGGGCTATCTGCAAACGGCTGTGGCGCTGAAGTTGCCTGTGAATGTGGAGTTGGTGGCATGTGAAACCCGCATGTGGAGCATTCGTTTTTGTGGGATGCTCTACCAGGTTCATTGCTAGATAATGCACTCAAAGGGCACTAAGCATAGAGTGTGAAAACTGAGTTTCCTTGAGAGCTGCTTGGAAGCCTGATGGTGTGTGAAGTTAGTGAGCCAAATGGAGTTGTTCTCCCACAAGAACCACTCGGCTGATCCTTCTTCAATATGCTCTTCACCAACATGCAGTGTTTCCTTGATTGAATTAGCTCTCACACCAATATTTGCGTCTAGATACTTTGCATTGAGGGCTATCTGAAAACGGCTGTGGCGCTGAAGTTGCCTGTGAATGTGGAGTTGGTGGCATGTGAAACCCGCATGTGGAGCATTCGTTTGTGTGGGATGCTCTACCAGGTTCATTCCTAGATAATGCACTCAAAGGGCACTAAGCATAGAGTGTGAAAACTGAGTTTCCTTGAGAGCTGCTTGGAAGCCTGATGGTGTGTGAAGTTAGTGAGCCAAATGGAGTTGTTCTCCCACAAGAACCACTCGGCTGATCCTTCTTCAATATGCCCTTCACCAACATGCAGTGTTTCCTTGATTGAATTAGCTCTCACACAAATATTTGCGTCTAGAGCCTTTGCATTGAGGGCTATCTGCAAACGGCTGTGGCGCTGAAGTTGCCTGTGAATGTGGAGTTGGTGGCATGTGAAACCCGCATGTGGAGAATTTGTTTGTGTGGGATGCTCTACCAGGTTCATTCCTAGATAATGCACTCAAAGAGCACTAAGCATAGAGTGTGAAAACTGAGTTTCCTTGAGAGCTGCTTGGAAGCCTGATGGTGTGTGAAGTTAGTGAGCCAAATGGAGTTGTTGTCCCACAAGAACCACTCGGCTGATCCTTCTTCAATATGCCCTTCACCAACATGCAGTGTTTCCTTGATTGAATTAGCTCTCACACCAATATTTGCGTCTAGAGCCTTTGCATTGAGGGCTATCTGAAAACGGCTGTGGCGCTGAAGTTGCCTGTGAATGTGAGGTTGGTGGCATGTGAAACCCGAATGTGGAGCATTCGTTTGTGTGGGATGCTCACCAAGCTTCATTTCACTCCTAGGCATACAAAGGGCACTAAGCATAGAGTGTGAAAACTGAGTTTCCTTGAGAACTGCTTGGAAGCCTGATGGTGTGTGAAGTTAGTGAGCCAAATGGAGTTGTTCTCCCAGAAGATCCACTCGGCTGATCCTTCTTCAATATGCCCTTCACCAACATGCAGTGTTTCCTTGATTGAATTAGCTCTCACACAAATATTTGCGTCTAGAGCCTTTGCATTGAGGGCTATCTGAAAATGGCTGTGGCGCTGAAGTTGCCTGTGAATGTGGAGTTGGTGGCATGTGAAACCCGCATGTGGAGCATTCGTTTGTGTGGGATGCTCTACCAGGTTCATTCCTAGATAATGCACTCAAAGGGCACTAAGCATAGAGTGTGAAAACTGAGTTTCCTTGAGAGCTGCTTGGAAGCCTGATGGTGTGTGAAGTTAGTGAGCCAAATGGAGTTGTTCTCCCACAGGATCCACTTTGCTGATCCTTCTTCAATATGCCCTTCACCAACATGCAGCGTTTCCTTGATTGAATTAGCTCTCACACCAATATTTGCGTCTAGAGCCTTTGCATTGAGGGCTATCTGAAAACGGCTGTGGTGCTGAAGCTGCCTGTGAATGTGGAGTTGGTGGCATGTGAAACCCGCATGTGGAGCATTCGTTTGTGTGGGATGCTCACCAAGCTTCATTTCAGTCCTAGGCATACAAACGGCACTAAGCATAGAGTGTGAAAACTGAGTTTCCTTGAGAGCTGCTTGGAAGCCTGATGGTGTGTGAAGTTAGTGAGCCAAATGGAGTTGTTCTCCCAGAAGAACCACTCGGCTGATCCTTCTTCAATATGCCCTTCACCAACATGCAGTGTTTCCTTGATTGAATTAGCTCTCACACCAATATTTGCGTCTAGAGCCTTTGCATTGAGGGCTATCTGCAAACGGCTGTGGCGCTGAAGTTGCCTGTGAATGTGGAGTTGCTGGCATGTGAAACCCGCATGTGCAGCATTCGTTTGTGTGGGATGTTCTACCAGGTTCATTCCTAGATAATGCACTCAAAGGGCACTAAGCATAGAGTGTGAAAACTGAGTTTCCTTGAGAGCTGCTTGGAAGCCTGATGGTGTGTGAAGTTAGTGAGCCAAATGGAGTTGTTGTCCCACAAGAAACACTCGGCTGATCCTTCTTCAATATGCCCTTCACCAACATGCAGTGTTTCCTTGATTGAATTAGCTCTCACACCAATATTTGCGTCTAGAGCCTTTGCATTGAGGGCTATCTGCAAACGGCTGTGGCGCTGAAGTTGCCTGTGAATGTGGAGTTGGTGGCATGTGAAACCCGCATGTGGAGCATTCGTTTGTGTGGGATGCTCTACCAGGTTCATTCCTAGATAATGCACTCAAAGGGCACTAAGCATAGAGTGTAAAAACTGAGTTTCCTTGAGAGCTGCTTGGAAGCCTGATGGTGTGTGAAGTTAGTGAGCCAAATGGAGTTGTTCTCCCACAAGAACCACTCGGCTGATCCTTCTTCAATATGCCCTTCACCAACATGCAGTGTTTCCTTGATTGAATTAGCTCTCACACCAATATTTGCGTCTAGAGCCTTTACATTGAGGGCTATCTGAAAACGGCTGTGGCGCTGAAGTTGCCTGTGAATGTGGAGTTGGTGGCATGTGAAACACGCATGTGGAGCATTCGTTTGTGTGGGATACTCTACCAGGTTCATTCCTAGATAATGCACTCAAAGGGCACTAAGCATAGAGTGTGAAAACTGAGTTTCCTTGAGAGCTGCTTGGAAGCCTGATGGTGTGTGAAGTTAGTGAGCCAAATGGTCTTGTTCTCCCACAAGAACCACTCGGCTGATCCTTCTTCAATATGCCCTTCACCAACATGCAGTGTTTCCTTGATTGAATTAGCTCTCACACCAATATTTGCGTCTAGAGCCTTTGCATTGTGAAATATCTGAAAACGGCTGTGGCGCTGAAGTTGCCTGTGAATGTGGAGTTGGTGGCATGTGAAACCCGCATGTGGAGCATTCGTTTGTGTGGGATGCTCAAGAGGGTTCATTTCAGTCCTAGGCATACAAAGGGCACTAAGCATAGAGTGTGAAAACTGAGTTTCCTTGAGAGCTGCTTGGAAGCCTGATGGTGTGTGAAGTTAGTGAGCCAAATGGAGTTCTTCTCCCACAAGAACCACTCGGCTGATCCTTCTTCAATATGCCCTTCACCAACATGCAGTGTTTCCTTGATTGAATTAGCTCTCACACCAATATTTGCCTCTAGAGCCTTTGCATTGAGGGCTATCTGAAAACGGCTGTGGCGCTGAAGTTGCCTGTGAATGTGGAGTTGGTGGCATGTGAAACCGGCATGTGGAGCATTCGTTTGTGTGGGATGCTCTACCAGGTTCATTCCTAGATAATGCACTCAAAGGGCACTAAGCATAGAGTGTGAAAACTGAGTTTCCTTGAGAGCTGCTTGGAAGCCTGATGGTGTGTGAAGTTAGTGAGCCAAATGGAGTTCTTCTCCCACAAGAACCACTCGGCTGATCCTTCTTCAATATGCCCTTCACCAACATGCAGTGTTTCCTTGATTGAATTAGCTCTCACACCAATATTTGCCTCTAGAGCCTTTGCATTGAGGGCTATCTGAAAACGGCTGTGGCGCTGAAGTTGCCTGTGAATGTGGAGTTGGTGGCATGTGAAACCCGCATGTGGAGCATTCGTTTGTGTGGGATGCTCTACCAGGTTCATTCCTAGATAATGCACTCAAAGGGCACTAAGCATAGAGTGTGAAAACTGAGTTTCCTTGAGAGCTGCTTGGAAGCCTGATGGTGTGTGAAGTTAGTGAGCCAAATGGAGTTGTTCTCCCACAAAAACCACTCGGCGGATCCTTCTTCAATATGCCCTTCACCAACATGGAGTGTTTCCTTGATTGAATTAGCTCTCACACCAATATTTGCGTCTTGAGCCTTTGCATTGAGGGCTATCTGAAAACGGCTGTGGCGCTGAAGTTGCCTGTGAATGTGGAGTTGGTGGCATGTGAAACCGGCATGTGGAGCATTCGTTTGTGTGGGATGCTCTACCAGGTTCATTCCTAGATAATGCACTCAAAGGGCACTAAGCATAGAGTGTGAAAACTGAGTTTCCTTGAGAGCTGCTTGGAAGCCTGATGGTGTGTGAAGTTAGTGAGCCAAATGGAGTTGTTCTCCCACAAGAACCACTCGGCTGATCCTTTTAAATATGCCCTTCACCAACATGCAGTGTTTCCTTGATTGAATTAGCTCTCACACCAATATTTGCCTCTAGAGCCTTTGCATTGGGGGCTATCTGAAAACGGCTGTGGCGCTGAAGTTGCCTGTGAATGTGAGGTTGGTGGCATGTGAAACCCGCATGTGGAGCATTCGTTTGTGTGGGATGCTCACCAAGCTTCATTTCACTCCTAGGCATACAAAGGGCACTAAGCATAGAGTGTGAAAACTGAGTTTCCTTGAGAACTGCTTGGAAGCCTGATGGTGTGTGAAGTTAGTGAGCCAAATGGAGTTGTTCTCCCAGAAGAACCACTCGGCTGATCCTTCTTCAATATGCCCTTCACCAACATGCAGTGTTTCCTTGATTGAATTAGCTCTCACACAAATATTTGCGTCTAGAGCCTTTGCATTGAGGGCTATCTGAAAATGGCTGTGGCGCTGAAGTTGCCTGTGAATGTGGAGTTGGTGGCATGTGAAACCCGCATGTGGAGCATTCGTTTGTGTGGGATGCTCTACCAGGTTCATTCCTAGATAATGCACTCAAAGGGCACTAAGCATAGAGTGTGAAAACTGAGTTTCCTTGAGAGCTGCTTGGAAGCCTGATGGTGTGTGAAGTTAGTGAGCCAAATGGAGTTGTTCTCCCACAGGATCCACTTTGCTGATCCTTCTTCAATATGCCCTTCACCAACATGCAGCGTTTCCTTGATTGAATTAGCTCTCACACAAATATTTGCCTCTAGAGCCTTTGCATTGAGGGCTATCTGAAAACGGCTGTGGCGCTGAAGCTGCCTGTGAATGTGGAGTTGGTGGCATGTGAAACCCGCATGTGGAGCATTCGTTTGTGTGGGATGCTCACCAAGCTTCATTTCAGTCCTAGGCATACAAACGGCACTAAGCATAGAGTGTGAAAACTGAGTTTCCTTGAGAGCTGCTTGGAAGCCTGATGGTGTGTGAAGTTAGTGAGCCAAATGGAGTTGTTCTCCCAGAAGAACCACTCGGCTGATCCTTCTTCAATATGCCCTTCACCAACATGCAGTGTTTCCTTGATTGAATTAGCTCTCACACCAATATTTGCGTCTAGAGCCTTTGCATTGAGGGCTATCTGCAAACGGCTGTGGCGCTGAAGTTGCCTGTGAATGTGGAGTTGGTGGCATGTGAAACCCGCATGTGCAGCATTCGTTTGTGTGGGATGTTCTACCAGGTTCATTCCTAGATAATGCACTCAAAGGGCACTAAGCATAGAGTGTGAAAACTGAGTTTCCTTGAGAGCTGCTTGGAAGCCTGATGGTGTGTGAAGTTAGTGAGCCAAATGGAGTTGTTGTCCCACAAGAAACACTCGGCTGATCCTTCTTCAATATGCCCTTCACAAACATGCAGTGTTTCCTTGATTGAATTAGCTCTCACACCAATATTTGCGTCTAGAGCCTTTGCATTGAGGGCTATCTGCAAACGGCTGTGGCGCTGAAGTTGCCTGTGAATGTGGAGTTGGTGGCATGTGAAACCCGCATGTGGAGCATTCGTTTGTGTGGGATGCTCTACCAGGTTCATTCCTAGATAATGCACTCAAAGGGCACTAAGCATAGAGTGTAAAAACTGAGTTTCCTTGAGAGCTGCTTGGAAGCCTGATGGTGTGTGAAGTTAGTGAGCCAAATGGAGTTGTTCTCCCACAAGAACCACTCGGCTGATCCTTCTTCAATATGCCCTTCACCAACATGCAGTGTTTCCTTGATTGAATTAGCTCTCACACCAATATTTGCGTCTAGAGCCTTTACATTGAGGGCTATCTGAAAACGGCTGTGGCGCTGAAGTTGCCTGTGAATGTGGAGTTGGTGGCATGTGAAACCCGCATGTGGAGCATTCGTTTGTGTGGGATGCTCTACCAGGTTCATTCCTAGATAATGCACTCAAAGGGCACTAAGCATAGAGTGTGAAAACTGAGTTTCCTTGAGAGCTGCTTGGAAGCCTGATGGTGTGTGAAGTTAGTGAGCCAAATGGTCTTGTTCTCCCACAAGAACCACTCGGCTGATCCTTCTTCAATATGCCCTTCACCAACATGCAGTGTTTCCTTGATTGAATTAGCTCTCACACCAATATTTGCGTCTAGAGCCTTTGCATTGTGAAATATCTGAAAACGGCTGTGGCGCTGAAGTTGCCTGTGAATGTGGAGTTGGTGGCATGTGAAACCCGCATGTGGAGCATTCGTTTGTGTGGGATGCTCAAGAGGGTTTATTTCAGTCCTAGGCATACAAAGGGCACTAAGCATAGAGTGTGAAAACTGAGTTTCCTTGAGAGCTGCTTGGAAGCCTGATGGTGTGTGAAGTTAGTGAGCCAAATGGAGTTGTTCTCCCACAAGAACCACTCGGCTGATCCTTTTAAATATGCCCTTCACCAACATGCAGTGTTTCCTTGATTGAATTAGCTCTCACACCAATATTTGCCTCTAGAGCCTTTGCATTGAGGGCTATCTGAAAACGGCTGTGGCGCTGAAGTTGCCTGTGAATGTGGAGTTGGTGGCATGTGAAACCCGCATGTGGAGCATTCGTTTGTGTGGGATGCTCTACCAGGTTCATTCCTAGATAATGCACTCAAAGGGCACTAAGCATAGAGTGTGAAAACTGAGTTTCCTTGAGAGCTGCTTGGAAGCCTGATGGTGTGTGAAGTTAGTGAGCCAAATGGAGTTGTTCTCCCACAAAAACCACTCGGCGGATCCTTCTTCAATATGCCCTTCACCAACATGGAGTGTTTCCTTGATTGAATTAGCTCTCACACCAATATTTGCGTCTTGAGCCTTTGCATTGACGGCTATCTGAAAACGGCTGTGGCGCTGAAGTTGCCTGTGAATGTGGAGTTGGTGGCATGTGAAACCGGCATGTGGAGCATTCATTTGTGTGGGATGCTCTACCAGGTTCATTCCTAGATAATGCACTCAAGGGCACTAAGCATAGAGTGTGAAAACTGAGTTTCCTTGAGAGCTGCTTGGAAAGCCTGATGGTGTGTGAAGTTAGTGAGCCAAATGGAGTTGTTCTCCCACAAGAACACTCGGCTGATCCTTTTAAATATGCCCTTCACCAACATGCAGTGTTTCCTTGATTGAATTAGCTCTCACACCAATATTTGCGTCTAGAGCCTTTGCATTGAGGGCTATCTGAAAACGGCTGTGGCGCTGAAGTTGCCTGTGAATGTGGAGTTGGTGGCATGTGAAACCCGCATGTGGAGCATCGTTTGTGTGGGATGCTCTACCTGGTTCATTCCTAGATAATGCACTCAAAGGGCACTAAGCATAGAGTGTGAAAACTGAGTTTCCTTGAGAGCTGCTTGGAAGCCTGATGGTGTGTGAAGTTAGTGAGCCAAATGGAGTTGTTGTCCCAACAGGATCCACTTTGCTGATCCTTCTTCAATATGCCCTTCACCAACATGCAGTGTTTCCTTGATTGAATTAGCTCTCACACCAATATTTGCGTCTAGAGCCTTTGCATTGAGGGCTATCTGCAAACGGCTGTGGCGCTGAAGTTGCCTGTGAATGTGGAGTTGGTGGCATGTGAAACCCGCATGTGGAGCATTCGTTTGTGTGGGATGCTCTACCAGGTTCATTCCTAGATAATGCACTCAAAGGGCACTAAGCATAGAGTGTGAAAACTGAGTTTCCTTGAGAGCTGCTTGGAAGCCTGATGGTGTGTGAAGTTAGTGAGCCAAATGGAGTTGTTCTCCCACAAGAACCACTCGGCTGATCCTTCTTCAATATGCCCTTCACCAACATGCAGTGTTTCCTTGATTGAATTAGCTCTCACACCAATATTTGCGTCTAGAGCCTTTGCATTGAGGGCTATCTGAAAACGGCTGTGGCGCTGAAGTTGCCTGTGAATGTGGAGTTCGTGGCATGTGAAACCCACATGTGGGGCATTCGTTTGTGTGGGATGCTCTACCAGGTTCATTCCTAGATAATGCACCCAAAGGGCACTAAGCATAGCGTGTGAAACCTGAGTTTCCTTGAGAGCTGCTTGGAAGCCTGATGGTGTGTGAAGTTAGTGAGCCAAATGGAGTTGTTCTCCCACAAGAACCACTCGGCTGATCCTTCTTCAATATGCCCTTCACCAACATGCAGTGTTTCCTTGATTGAATTAGCTCTCACACCAATATTTGCGTCTAGAGCCTTTGCATTGAGGGCTATCTGAAAACAGCTGTGGCGCTGAAGTTGCCTGTGAATGTGGAGTTGGTGGCATGTGAAACCCGCATGTGGAGCATTCGTTTGTGTGCGATGCTCACCAAGGTTCATTTCAGTCCTAGGCACTCAAAGATCACTAAGCATAGAGTGTGAAACCTGAGTTTCCTTGAGAGCTGCTTGGAAGCCTGATGGTGTGTGAAGTTAGTGAGCCAAATGGAGTTGTTCTCCCACAAGAACCACTCAGCTGATCCTTCTTCAATATGCCCTTCACCAACATGCAGTGTTTCCTTGATTGAATTAGCTCTCACACCCAATATTTGCGTCTAGAGCCTTTTGCATTGAGGGCTATCTGCAAACGGCTGTGGCGCTGAAGTTGCCTGTGAATGTGGAGTTGGTGGCATGTGAAACCCGCATGTGGAGCATTCGTTTTTGCGGGATGCTCTACCAGGTTCATTCCTAGATAATGCACTCAAAGGGCACTAAGCATAGAGTGTGAAAACTGA
This sequence comes from Ochotona princeps, assembly GCF_030435755.1. Lineage (NCBI taxonomy): Eukaryota > Metazoa > Chordata > Mammalia > Lagomorpha > Ochotonidae > Ochotona > Ochotona princeps. The sequence goes on from NW_026696474.1 coordinate 20,768, forward strand.
GTTTCCTTGAGAGCTGCTTGGAAGCCTGATGGTGTGTGAAGTTAGTGAGCCAAATGGAGTTGTTCTCCCACAGGATCCACTTTGCTGATCCTTTCTTCAATATGGCCCTTCACCAACATGCAGTGTTTCCTTGATTGAATTAGCTCTCACACCAATATTTGCGTTCTAGAGCCTTTGCATTGAGGGCTATCTGCAAACGGCTGTGGCGCTGAAGTTGCCTGTGAATGTGGAGTTGGTGGCATGTGAAACCCGCATGTGGAGCATTCGTTTGTGTGGGATGCTCTACTAGGTTCATTCCTAGATAATGCACTCAAAGGGCACTAAGCATAGAGTGTGAAAACTGAGTTTCCTTGAGAGCTGCTTGGAAGCCTGATGGTGTGTGAAGTTAGTGAGCCAAATGGAGTTGTTCTCCCACAAGAATCACTCGGCTGATCCTTCTTCAATATGCCCTTCACCAACATGCAGTGTTTCTCCTTGATTGAATTAGCTCTCACACAAATATTTGCGTCTAGAGCCTTTGCATTCGAGGGCTATCTGAAAATGGCTGTGGCCGCTGAAGTTGCCTGTGAATGTGGAGTGGTGGCATGTGAAACCCGCATGTGGAGCATTTGTTTGTGTGGGATGCTCTACCAGGTTCATTCCTAGATAATGCACTCAAAGGGCACTAAGCATAGAGTGTGGAAAACTGAGTTTCCTTGAGAGCTGCTTGGAAGCCTGATTGTGTGTGAAGTTAGTGAGCCAAATGGAGTTGTTCTGCCCACAGGATCCACTTTGCTGATCCTTCTTCAATATGCCCTTCACCAACATGCAGCGTTTCCTTGATTGAATTAGCTCTCACACCAATATTTGCGTCTAGAGCCTTTGCATTGAGGGCTATCTGAAAAACGGCTGTGGTGCTGAAGCTGCCTGTGAATGTGGAGTTGGTGGCATGTGAAACCCGCATGTGGAGCATTCGTTTGTGTGGGATGCTCACCAAGCTTCATTTCAGTCCTAGGCATACAAACGGCACTAAGCATAGAGTGTGAAAACTGAGTTTCCTTGAGAGCTGCTTGGAAGCCTGATGGTGTGTGAAGTTAGTGAGCCAAATGGAGTTGTTCTCCCAGAAGAACCACTCGGCTGATCCTTCTTCAATATGCCCTTCACCAACATGCAGTGTTTCCTTGATTGAATTAGCTCTCACACCAATTTTTGCGTCTAGAGCCTTTGCATTGAGGGCTATCTGAAAACGGCTGTGGCGCTGAAGTTGCCTGTTGTATGTGAATGTGGAGTTGGTGGCATGTGAAACCCGCATGTGCAGCATTCGTTTGTGTGGGATGTTCTACCAGGTTCATTCCTAGATAATGCACTCAAAGGGCACTAAGCATAGAGTGTGAAAACTGAGTTTCCTTGAGAGCTGCTTGGAAGCCTGATGGTGTGTGAGTTAGTGAGCCAAATGGAGTTGTTGTCCCACAAGAAAACACTCGGCTGATCCTTCTTCAATATGCCCTTCACAAACATGCAGTGTTTCCTTGATTGAATTAGCTCTCACACACCAATATTTGCGTCTAGAGCCTTTGCATTGAGGGCTATCTGCAAACGGCTGTGGCGCTGAGTTGCCTGTGAATGTGGAGTTGGTGGCATGTGAAACCCGCAATGTGGAGCATTCGTTTGTGTGGGATGCTCTACCAGGTTCATTCCTAGATAATGCATCCAAAGGGCACTAAGCATAGAGTGTAAAAACTGAGTTTCCTTGAGAGCTGCTTGGAAGCCTGATGGTGTGTGAAGTTAGTGAGCCAAATGGAGTTGTTCTCCCACAAGAACCACTCGGCTGTCCTTCTTCAATATGCCCTTCACCAACATGCAGTGTTTCCTTGATTGAATTAGCTCTCACACCAATATTTGCGTCTAGAGCCTTTACATTGAGGGCTATCTGAAAACGGCTGTGGCGCTGAAGTTGCCTGTGAATGTGGAGTTGGTGGCATGTGAAACACGCATGTGGAGCATTCGTTTGTGTGGGATGCTCTACCAGGTTCATTCCTAGATAATGCACTCAAAGGGCACTAAGCATAGAGTGTGAAAACTGAGTTTCCTTGAGAGCTGCTTGGAAGCCTGGATGGTGTGTGAAGTTAGTGAGCCAAATGGTCCTTGTTCTCCCACAAGAACCACTCGGCTGATCCTTCTTCAATATGCCCTTCACCAACATGCAGTGTTTCCTTGATTGAATTAGCTCTCACACCATATTTGCGTCTAGAGCCTTTTGCATTGTGAAATATCTGAAAACGGCTGTGGCGCTGAAGTTGCCTGTGAATGTGGAGTTGGTGGCATGTGAAACCCCGCATGTGGAGCATTCGTTTGTGTGGGGATGCTCAAGAGGGTTCATTTCAGTCCTAGGCATACAAAGGGCACTAAGCATAGAGTGTGAAAACTGAGTTTCCTTGAGAGCTGCTTGGAAGCCTGATGGTGTGTGAAGTTAGTGAGCCAAATGGAGTTCTTCTCCCACAAGAACCACTCGGCTGATCCTTCTTCAATATGCCCTTCACCAACATGCAGTGTTTTCCTTGATTGAATTAGCTCTCACACCAATATTTGCCTCTAGAGCCTTTGCATTGAGGGCTATCTGAAAACGGCTGTGGCGCTGAAAGTTGCCTGTGAATGTGGAGTTAGGTGGCATCGTGAAACCCGGCTCTACCAGGTTCATTCCTAGATAATGCACTCAAAGGGCACTAAGCATAGAGTGTGAAAACTGAGTTTCCTTGAGAGCTGCTTGGAAGCCTGATGGTGTGTGAAGTTAGTGAGCCAAATGGAGTTGTTCTCCCACAAAAACCACTCGGCGGATCCTTCTTCAATATGCCCTTCACCAACATGGAGTGTTTCCTTGATTGAATTAGCTCTCACACCAATATTTGCGTCTTGAGCCTTTGCATTGAGGGCTATCTGAAAACGGCTGTGGCGCTGAAGTTGCCTGTGAATGTGGAGTTGGTGGCATGTGAAACCGGCATGTGGAGCATTCGTTTGTGTGGGATGCTCTACCAGGTTCATTCCTAGATAATGCACTCAAAGGGCACTAAGCATAGAGTGTGAAAACTGAGTTTCCTTGAGAGCTGCTTGGAAGCCTGATGGTGTGTGAAGTTAGTGAGCCAAATGGAGTTGTTCTCCCACAAGAACCACTCGGCTGATCCTTTTAAATATGCCCTTCACCAACATGCAGTGTTTCCTTGATTGAATTAGCTCTCACACCAATATTTGCGTCTAGAGCCTTTGCATTGGGGGCTATCTGAAAACGGCTGTGGCGCTGAAGTTGCCTGTGAATGTGGAGTTGGTGGCATGTGAAACCCGCATGTGGAGCATTCGTTTGTGTGGGATGCTCTACCAGGTTCATTCCTAGATAATGCACTCAAAGGGCACTAAGCATAGAGTGTGAAAACTGAGTTTCCTTGAGAGCTGCTTGGAAGCCTGATGGTGTGTGAAGTTAGTGAGCCAAATGGAGTTGTTGTCCCACAAGAACCACTCGGCTGATCCTTCTTCAATATGCCCTTCACCAACATGCAGTGTTTCCTTGATTGAATTAGCTCTCACACCAATATTTGCGTCTAGAGCCTTTGCATTGAGGGCTATCTGAAAACGGCTGTGGCGCTGAAGTTGCCTGTGAATGTGAGGTTGGTGGCATGTGAAACCCGCATGTGGAGCATTCGTTTGTGTGGGATGCTCACCAAGCTTCATTTCACTCCTAGGCATACAAAGGGCACTAAGCATAGAGTGTGAAAACTGAGTTTCCTTGAGAACTGCTTGGAAGCCTGATGGTGTGTGAAGTTAGTGAGCCAAATGGAGTTGTTCTCCCAGAAGAACCACTCGGCTGATCCTTCTTCAATATGCCCTTCACCAACATGCAGTGTTTCCTTGATTGAATTAGCTCTCACACAAATATTTGCGTCTAGAGCCTTTGCATTGAGGGCTATCTGAAAACGGCTGTGGCGCTGAAGTTGCCTGTGAATGTGGAGTTGGTGGCATGTGAAACCCGCATGTGGAGCATTCGTTTGTGTGGGATGCTCTACCAGGTTCATTCCTAGATAATGCACTCAAAGGGCACTAAGCATAGAGTGTGAAAACTGAGTTTCCTTGAGAGCTGCTTGGAAGCCTGATGGTGTGTGAAGTTAGTGAGCCAAATGGAGTTGTTCTCCCACAGGATCCACTTTGCTGATCCTTCTTCAATATGCCCTTCACCAACATGCAGCGTTTCCTTGATTGAATTAGCTCTCACACAAATATTTGCCTCTAGAGCCTTTGCATTGAGGGCTATCTGAAAACGGCTGTGGCGCTGAAGCTGCCTGTGAATGTGGAGTTGGTGGCATGTGAAACCCGCATGTGGAGCATTCGTTTGTGTGGGATGCTCACCAAGCTTCATTTCAGTCCTAGGCATACAAACGGCACTAAGCATAGAGTGTGAAAACTGAGTTTCCTTGAGAGCTGCTTGGAAGCCTGATGGTGTGTGAAGTTAGTGAGCCAAATGGAGTTGTTCTCCCAGAAGAACCACTCGGCTGATCCTTCTTCAATATGCCCTTCACCAACATGCAGTGTTTCCTTGATTGAATTAGCTCTCACACCAATATTTGCGTCTAGAGCCTTTGCATTGAGGGCTATCTGCAAACGGCTGTGGCGCTGAAGTTGCCTGTGAATGTGGAGTTGGTGGCATGTGAAACCCGCATGTGCAGCATTCGTTTGTGTGGGATGTTCTACCAGGTTCATTCCTAGATAATGCACTCAAAGGGCACTAAGCATAGAGTGTGAAAACTGAGTTTCCTTGAGAGCTGCTTGGAAGCCTGATGGTGTGTGAAGTTAGTGAGCCAAATGGAGTTGTTGTCCCACAAGAAACACTCGGCTGATCCTTCTTCAATATGCCCTTCACAAACATGCAGTGTTTCCTTGATTGAATTAGCTCTCACACCAATATTTGCGTCTAGAGCCTTTGCATTGAGGGCTATCTGCAAACGGCTGTGGCGCTGAAGTTGCCTGTGAATGTGGAGTTGGTGGCATGTGAAACCCGCATGTGGAGCATTCGTTTGTGTGGGATGCTCTACCAGGTTCATTCCTAGATAATGCACTCAAAGGGCACTAAGCATAGAGTGTAAAAACTGAGTTTCCTTGAGAGCTGCTTGGAAGCCTGATGGTGTGTGAAGTTAGTGAGCCAAATGGAGTTGTTCTCCCACAAGAACCACTCGGCTGATCCTTCTTCAATATGCCCTTCACCAACATGCAGTGTTTCCTTGATTGAATTAGCTCTCACACCAATATTTGCGTCTAGAGCCTTTACATTGAGGGCTATCTGAAAACGGCTGTGGCGCTGAAGTTGCCTGTGAATGTGGAGTTGGTGGCATGTGAAACCCGCATGTGGAGCATTCGTTTGTGTGGGATGCTCTACCAGGTTCATTCCTAGATAATGCACTCAAAGGGCACTAAGCATAGAGTGTGAAAACTGAGTTTCCTTGAGAGCTGCTTGGAAGCCTGATGGTGTGTGAAGTTAGTGAGCCAAATGGTCTTGTTCTCCCACAAGAACCACTCGGCTGATCCTTCTTCAATATGCCCTTCACCAACATGCAGTGTTTCCTTGATTGAATTAGCTCTCACACCAATATTTGCGTCTAGAGCCTTTGCATTGTGAAATATCTGAAAACGGCTGTGGCGCTGAAGTTGCCTGTGAATGTGGAGTTGGTGGCATGTGAAACCCGCATGTGGAGCATTCGTTTGTGTGGGATGCTCAAGAGGGTTTATTTCAGTCCTAGGCATACAAAGGGCACTAAGCATAGAGTGTGAAAACTGAGTTTCCTTGAGAGCTGCTTGGAAGCCTGATGGTGTGTGAAGTTAGTGAGCCAAATGGAGTTGTTCTCCCACAAGAACCACTCGGCTGATCCTTTTAAATATGCCCTTCACCAACATGCAGTGTTTCCTTGATTGAATTAGCTCTCACACCAATATTTGCCTCTAGAGCCTTTGCATTGAGGGCTATCTGAAAACGGCTGTGGCGCTGAAGTTGCCTGTGAATGTGGAGTTGGTGGCATGTGAAACCCGCATGTGGAGCATTCGTTTGTGTGGGATGCTCTACCAGGTTCATTCCTAGATAATGCACTCAAAGGGCACTAAGCATAGAGTGTGAAAACTGAGTTTCCTTGAGAGCTGCTTGGAAGCCTGATGGTGTGTGAAGTTAGTGAGCCAAATGGAGTTGTTCTCCCACAAAAACCACTCGGCGGATCCTTCTTCAATATGCCCTTCACCAACATGGAGTGTTTCCTTGATTGAATTAGCTCTCACACCAATATTTGCGTCTTGAGCCTTTGCATTGACGGCTATCTGAAAACGGCTGTGGCGCTGAAGTTGCCTGTGAATGTGGAGTTGGTGGCATGTGAAACCGGCATGTGGAGCATTCATTTGTGTGGGATGCTCTACCAGGTTCATTCCTAGATAATGCACTCAAAGGGCACTAAGCATAGAGTGTGAAAACTGAGTTTCCTTGAGAGCTGCTTGGAAGCCTGATGGTGTGTGAAGTTAGTGAGCCAAATGGAGTTGTTCTCCCACAAGAACCACTCGGCTGATCCTTTTAAATATGCCCTTCACCAACATGCAGTGTTTCCTTGATTGAATTAGCTCTCACACCAATATTTGCGTCTAGAGCCTTTGCATTGAGGGCTATCTGAAAACGGCTGTGGCGCTGAAGTTGCCTGTGAATGTGGAGTTGGTGGCATGTGAAACCCGCATGTGGAGCATTCGTTTGTGTGGGATGCTCTACCTGGTTCATTCCTAGATAATGCACTCAAAGGGCACTAAGCATAGAGTGTGAAAACTGAGTTTCCTTGAGAGCTGCTTGGAAGCCTGATGGTGTGTGAAGTTAGTGAGCCAAATGGAGTTGTTGTCCCACAGGATCCACTTTGCTGATCCTTCTTCAATATGCCCTTCACCAACATGCAGTGTTTCCTTGATTGAATTAGCTCTCACACCAATATTTGCGTCTAGAGCCTTTGCATTGAGGGCTATCTGCAAACGGCTGTGGCGCTGAAGTTGCCTGTGAATGTGGAGTTGGTGGCATGTGAAACCCGCATGTGGAGCATTCGTTTGTGTGGGATGCTCTACCAGGTTCATTCCTAGATAATGCACTCAAAGGGCACTAAGCATAGAGTGTGAAAACTGAGTTTCCTTGAGAGCTGCTTGGAAGCCTGATGGTGTGTGAAGTTAGTGAGCCAAATGGAGTTGTTGTCCCACAAGACCACTCGGCTGATCCTTCTTCAATATGCCCTTCACCAACATGCAGTGTTTCCTTGATTGAATTAGCTCTCACACCAATATTTGCGTCTAGAGCCTTTGCATTGAGGGCTATCTGCAAACGGCTGTGGCGCTGAAGTTGCCTGTGAATGTGGAGTTCGTGGCATGTGAAACCCGCATGTGGGGCATTCGTTTGTGTGGGATGCTCTACCAGGTTCATTCCTAGATAATGCACCCAAAGGGCACTAAGCATAGCGTGTGAAACCTGAGTTTCCTTGAGAGCTGCTTGGAAGCCTGATGGTGTGTGAAGTTAGTGAGCCAAATGGAGTTGTTCTCCCACAAGAACCACTCGGCTGATCCTTCTTCAATATGCCCTTCACCAACATGCAGTGTTTCCTTGATTGAATTAGCTCTCACACCAATATTTGCGTCTAGAGCCTTTGCATTGAGGGCTATCTGAAAACAGCTGTGGCGCTGAAGTTGCCTGTGAATGTGGAGTTGGTGGCATGTGAAACCCGCATGTGGAGCATTCGTTTGTGTGCGATGCTCACCAAGGTTCATTTCAGTCCTAGGCACTCAAAGATCACTAAGCATAGAGTGTGAAACCTGAGTTTCCTTGAGAGCTGCTTGGAAGCCTGATGGTGTGTGAAGTTAGTGAGCCAAATGGAGTTGTTCTCCCACAAGAACCACTCAGCTGATCCTTCTTCAATATGCCCTTCACCAACATGCAGTGTTTCCTTGATTGAATTAGCTCTCACACCAATATTTGCGTCTAGAGCCTTTGCATTGAGGGCTATCTGCAAACGGCTGTGGCGCTGAAGTTGCCTGTGAATGTGGAGTTGGTGGCATGTGAAACCCGCATGTGGAGCATTCGTTTTTGCGGGATGCTCTACCAGGTTCATTCCTAGATAATGCACTCAAAGGGCACTAAGCATAGAGTGTGAAAACTGAGTTTCCTTGAGAGCTGCTTGGAAGCCTGATGGTGTGTGAAGTTAGTGAGCCAAATGGAGTTGTTCTCCCACAGGATCCACTTTGCTGATCCTTCTTCAATATGCCCTTCACCAACATGCAGTGTTTCCTTGATTGAATTAGCTCTCACACCAATATTTGCGTCTAGAGCCTTTGCATTGAGGGCTATCTGAAAACGGCTGTGGCGCTGAAGTTGCCTGTGAATGTGGAGTTGGTGGCATGTGAAACCCGCATGTGGAGCATTCGTTTGTGTGGGATGCTCTACTAGGTTCATTCCTAGATAATGCACTCAAAGGGCACTAAGCATAGAGTGTGAAAACTGAGTTTCCTTGAGAGCTGCTTGGAAGCCTGATGGTGTGTGAAGTTAGTGAGCCAAATGGAGTTGTTCTCCCACAAGAATCACTCGGCTGATCCTTCTTCAATATGCCCTTCACCAACATGCAGTGTTTCCTTGATTGAATTAGCTCTCACACCAATATTTGCGTCTAGAGCCTTTGCATTGAGGGCTATCTGAAAACGGCTGTGGCGCTGAAGTTGCCTGTGAATGTGGAGTTGGTGGCATGTGAAACCCGCATGTGGAGCATTCGTTTTTGCGGGATGCTCTACCAGGTTCATTCCTAGATAATGCACTCAAAGGGCACTAAGCATAGAGTGTGAAAACTGAGTTTCCTTGAGAGCTGCTTGGAAGCCTGATGGTGTGTGAAGTTAGTGAGCCAAATGGAGTTGTTCTCCCACAAGAACCACTCGGCTGATCCTTCTTCAATATGCCCTTCACCAACATGCAGTGTTTCCTTGATTGAATTAGCTCTCACACCAATATTTGCGTCTAGAGCCTTTGCATTGAGGGCTATCTGAAAACGGCTGTGGCGCTGAAGTTGCCTGTGAATGTGGAGTTGGTGGCATGTGAAACCGGCATGTGGAGCATTCGTTTGTGTGGGATGCTCTACCAGGTTCATTCCTAGATAATGCACTAAAAGGGCACTAAGCATAGAGTGTGAAAACTGAGTTTCCTTGAGAGCTGCTTGGAAGCCTGATGGTGTGTGAAGTTAGTGAGCCAAATGGAGTTGTTCTCCCACAAGAACCACTCGGCTGATCCTTCTTCAATATGCCCTTCACCAACATGCAGTGTTTCCTTGATTGAATTAGCTCTCACACCAATATTTGCGTCTAGAGCCTTTGCATTGAGGGCTATCTGAAAACGGCTGTGGCGCTGAAGTTGCCTGAGAATGTGGAGTTGGTGGCATGTGAAACCCGCATGTGGAGCATTCGTTTGTGTGGGATGCTCTACCAGGTTCATTCCTAGATAATGCACTCAAAGGGCACTAAGCATAGAGTGTGAAAACTGAGTTTCCTTGAGAGCTGCTTGGAAGCCTGATGGTGTGTGAAGTTAGTGAGCCAAATGGAGTTGTTCTCCACAAGAACCACTTGGCTGATCCTTCTTCAATATGCCCTTCACCAACATGCAGTGTTTCCTTGATTGAATTAGCTCTCACACCAATATTTGCGTCTAGAGCCTTTGCATTGAGGGCTATCTGAAAACGGCTGTGGCGCTGAAGTTGCCTGTGAATGTGGAGTTGGTGGCATGTGAAACCCGCATGTGGAGAATTCGTTTGTGTGCGATGCTCACCAAGATTCATTTCAGTCCTAGGCACTCAAAGGGCACTAAGCATAGAGTGTGAAAACTGAGTTTCCTTGAGAGCTGCTTGGAAGCCTGATGGTGTGTGAAGTTAGTGAGCCAAATGGAGTTGTTCTCCCACAGGATCCACTTTGCTGATCCTTCTTCAATATGCCCTTCACCAACATGCAGTGTTTCCTTGATTGAATTAGCTCTCACACCAATATTTGCGTCTAGAGCCTTTGCATTGAGGGCTATCTGAAAATGGCTGTGGTGCTTAAGTTGCTTGTGAAAGTGGAGTTGGTGGCATGTGAAACCCGCATGTGGAGCATTCGTTTGTGTGGGATGCTCTACCAGGTTCATTCCTAGATAATGCACTCAAAGGGCACTAAGCATAGAGTGTGAAACCTGAGTTTCCTTGAGAGCTGCTTGGAAGCCTGATGGTGTGTGAAGTTAGTGAGCCAAATGGAGTTGTTCTCCCACAAGAACCACTCGGCTGATCCTTCTTCTATATGCCCTTCACCAACATGCAGTATTTCCTTGATTGAATTAGCTCTGACAGCAATATTTGCGTCTAGAGCCTTTGCATTGAGGGCTATCTGAAAACGGCTGTGGCGCTGAAGTTGCCTGTGAATGTGGAGTTGGTGGCATGTGAAACCCGCATGTGGAGCATTCGTTTGTGTGGGATGCTCTACCAGGTTCATTCCTAGATAATGCATTCAAAGGGCACTAAGCATAGAGTGTGAAAACTGAGTTTCCTTGAGAGCTACTTGGAAGCCTGATGGTGTGTGAAGTTAGTGAGCCAAATGGAGTTGTTCTCCCACAAGAACCACTCGGCTGATCCTTCTTCAATATTGCCCTTCACCAACATGCAGTGTTTCCTTGATTGAATTAGCTCTCACACCAATATTTGCGTCTAGAGCGTTTGCATTGAGGGCTATCTGAAAACGGCTGTGGCGCTGAAGTTGCCTGTGAATGTGGAGTTGGTGGCATGTGAAACACGCATGTGGAGCATTCGTTTGTGTGGGATGCTCTACCAGGTTCATTCCTAGATAATGCACTCAAAGGGCACTAAGCATAGAGTGTGAAAACTGAGTTTCCTTGAGAGCTGCTTGGAAGCCTGATGGTGTGTGAAGTTAGTGAGCCAAATGGAGTTGTTGTCCCACAAGAACCACTCGGCTGATCCTTCTTCAATATGCCCTTCACCAACATGCAGTGTTTCCTTGATTGAATTAGCTCTCACACCAATATTTGCGTCTAGAGCCTTTGCATTGAGGGCTATCTGAAAATGGCTGTGGTGCTGAAGTTGCCTGTGAAAGTGGAGTTGGTGGCATGTGAAACCCGCATGTGGAGCATTCGTTTGTGTGGGATGCTCTACC
>NW_026696475.1:0-35985 GCF_030435755.1 Ochotona princeps
TGTAATTTTTTTCTTCTCACCAAGCTATCACGATAACAATGAAACATCCACAAAAGAGGCGAACGGCCTGAATTGGTCTCGACGTCGCCCGTGCTTCTCTAATGGTCTCGGCGGCGCCCATGCGGGACACCTTATGCCATGGCTTAACGAGAAACGATGACCAATGTGTAGTACCGTTTACATCCGGCAAACTAATTCCCCTACGTCGACTCTGATCCTCAATGAAAATGACTACAAGTCGTGACTCTGTGGCATCCTACGCGTTACTGCCCTCTAGCTGTATTATGTGTACGGGTATTCGTGAAATACCTTTTTCCTGGCGAGAGGTAAAGGGGCTTCTTGAGTCCTCGCCTCTCCAAGAGGTAGGTGTATGCAATGCCTTAAAAGCGTAAGGTCCTTGGTTCTGCGCATCTGTACCCTTCAGGTGATGAGTATGTATGGCTTTATCAACAGCGTGGCACAAAGAGATGCCCCTGTAGAGGGCGAATGAATTTGCTAGTTCCACATTCTAGTCCTGCGGGCTATGTGATTACACTGAACCCACCGATGACTAAAGGCTTGTACTTGGTGGTGATCCGCTGTGGTGTTCGCCGTTGCTCTTGCTTAAACATTATTTGACGCAGGCCACGTCACGAGATAAAAAGCGCTCTGATGTGTTATGGGTTTTCAAGGAGGGAATATAGTTGAACTGCTGCTTCCAAATTCCAGTTTCCTTCCTGTCTTTCCAGTGCCACCACAGTCAGAGAGCGAGGTAGGGCTGCCGCATTCTCCACTGCTCGTGGGTCCGCCTGCTGACGGAGTTCCTATATCTCCGGCCGTGGAGAGACTTTGGCAAAAAATGGAGAATGATGCATCACCGTGTTGAAGAGATTGCCCGCTGCTGCCAAGGTTGGAACCCATGCCGCCTGCGCCACTACTGAGGTTATAGTATGTCTGCTTGATATACTCACGAGCCCTATCGCCCTCGCCAATATATGTGCTTCTTCCCTGACCGACACACTCGTCTTCTCGTCTCATACATGCAGGATCCGGAGCTTCTTCCTCACACTCATCGACATTTTCCTTTAATGGCTGCATAAACGTACTACATTTTTCTCCTAAACGCAAATCTTTTTCCGCTGCCGTTACGCGAAATGTAGCACCGTCAGACAGCTTCGCAAAAATGTCTTGTTCCAACAGAGTGCTGGCTGCGCTCCCGCCTTCCGCGGCTGTTGGAAGGCTAGCGTTAGAAATACTCTTCTGATCAAAAAAAGTCGTTGGCTCCCATACGGATTTGCCTCCAAACACCTGCTGCTCTTGCGTCTGCTTCCCACGCCCGTGATCCCCGAAGTGAAGGCCGCCACTGGATTGAAGGTCCCACCGGCACTGCCAGTATCAAAAGTGCCTTCACCGGAATCGAGACACCCTTGTTCTCCTCGTTCCAACAAGTCAACAAATGTAAAGCTGGGGGTAGATGGCCAGAAGGACTGCGCACTTTGCTTTGTGTCTCCTTTTTTCCCTGTTGGTGTCCAACACGCTGTGATTCCGTTAATAGACGCAGTGGTGTCCTCTATATCTGTTCTACATTTCCCTCCGCCGGTGCTTTCGTCCAAGTAGTCGCTTAAAGACAATAGAAAAGGTGATTGAATCGGAGGGGCCTCCTGCTGAAGCGTGCTGCTGTTGCGCTGATTGTTTAGTAGTGTAACTTCTGCGTCTGTGGCTCGCCAGCAAGCGCTTGAAAAGCGATTATCGGTGCTAGAATATATGTCTGTTCGTAATGCGGCTTCTCTATCCGCTACCGTTTCCCCGTTCCCTGCTGACAAAGCACTGAGAGTTTCGCCAAAAGAGCTACTCGCTGCTCCTGAGTCTCTCGCCGCATCAAATGTGAACAGCGACATTGCATTTCCTACGGACACTAGACCTCTGCCTCCACCGGCGCGCTGTGTTTCGTTATCACTCACTGGCAGCATACCAGGCGTAAACGCTAATGTTGGACACCTTCCTCTAGCATAGACGCTACTACTGTTCACTAATGCAGCAGGACCCTTGTAGCTGTCCAGAGCAGTACTTCTCCCAGTAGAACCAGCATCACACTCTGTAGTACTTCCGGAAGGTCCCGTGGCGCGAGGACGTACAGCCTCTAAACGACTTGGAAGACAGACAGATAGCACTGACAGAGCGGTAGCCGTGTCGGCCTCCGTTGGGGCGCTCGTCTTGGCTGTACGCTCTGGCAACATCTCCTGCACTTTTTGTGAGCAATCGGTTTTTCCGTTTCCAGCTATGGCGGCGCTCGCGCGGCTCAGGATTTCGCTACACATCAATATGTCCTGCAAGCAGTTGCTCCCTTTAGAGAGAACACCGCCTGTCAAACGGCTTCGATCGTCTACGCTGTTGCGATCACTTTCTGTCTGTGCTACCAAAGTAGCAACAGGAGAAAGAGTTTCACATAGAGTTCCGACCACGTTGCTAGCTGCATCCGAGCTTTTGCTTTTCTGTAAGGGCGGGCTGGCGCGGCAAGAAGTAGATGGGAATGGAGTGGCATTCTCTATGTCGCCTGACGGCGTTTGTTGCCGTGCTAGAGAGCTGATGCTTTGAAGCAGAGACGGCAAATAATCACGTTCATCGCTGTTGGCAACAGGTGTGGCACTGACACCAGCAGCATTGTCACAAGCCGTATTTTCACCCGAGCGCAACTGAAGCTCCAAAAGGCTAGAGCAAATACTTGACATCAGACCGTTTACCGTCGGGTTTGATGTTCTTTGCTTTTCTCCAACAAATTCCGCGTCTTGCAATGACGTTGACCCTCTTTGCAACTCGACAGCCCTCATGAGTGCTGCTGCTGCTGCTTCAACAGCCGCACTTCCTCGTATATCTTCCCTTGACCGCTGCTCTCCTCCACCTTCTACCAAAGAAGGGCTACGCCCACCCATGCCACTGGCCAAAATGCTATTACTCAGCTGCAGCATCCGATCAATCTTCAAGCCTGTCTTCGCAGCAACGTTTCCTAGTAGGGTAGCGCCTTCTGGTGTATAGAAAACAGGGTGTCCCGTCTTTTCCGATCCAGGTATGACCGACTGACTGATACCTGCCATGAGGGTTGCATCGCCTTGACTGTCATTATTATTTTCATGCGATGTATGTCCTCTACGGTAATCAGCACCATTGTTGCTCAGAAGCAAAGCAGCATCTGTCCCCACAGCACTGCCGACTACCGGCTTCTGCCTTGTGGCATTTAAAGTATTTTTTAATGCCTCTAAACTTTCGGCGCCGCCAGGAACGTCTGCAAGTACCTGTGTTGCAAGACGCTGAAAGTCTTCATTTCTATTATCATCCTGACGGTGTAACGGAGCCAGAAGTTGAGACAATCCGCCACTGCTGATACTTTTCGTAAAGACACAACGACGGGCACCACCACCTTTCCGTTCTGATCTTGCAGCAAGTCGCTTCACATCAAGTGCAGACTGCGTGCGCTCGAACGCTATAGTAGTCCCTGGGCCAGGTGCCGTGCTCGGCGAAAAGCTGCTTGACCGCCAAGGCGCTTTTTGGAGCTGCTGAAGTCGTTTTCGCTCGAGATGAGTTGGCAACCTAAAAACAAATAAACCCATGGGTATCCCCAGTCCACACACACAAAACAACGCCACACTTGTACCGCTGTAGTAAATCCCGGTCCGGGTATGAATACACATACACAAACACACACACATACGTCTGATAGCAACGAGGCTACTAAACAGCACTGTGTGAATATATGTATGTACCTCTATTGCTAGCAGGCACCGGCTTGCATAAATATATATGACAGGAATCTGCTACCACCTGTGAATACCTGTCCTCTGTGTGTGTGTGTGTGTGTGAAGGCCGGTACACTAAGCGCGGCCGTGGTCCAGATGACAGATTTCTTTGAAGCTACCATTCAGAAAAGGACGTTCAATTCTGTTAAAGACAAACAAGTCCTGTCACAACGCAACACATGCGCGCGCGTGTGAAGCTTTACGGAACAACTCCCCAAGGGAGGCGTACAATACACACACACACAGAGACGGTGTACAACCATCTCCGACGTGCCTTCATTTTTCGTAATGTGTGTGTACTATGTGCTGCTAGAGCAAGCGACAAACTCTACACTATTGCCAGCCCTACACGGATAGTTCCTTGCAAAGCCTTATTGGGCAAACATTCGCTACTAATATAAACAGTATGTGGGTGTGTGTGTACCAGAGAAGTCGTCATGCATGAAATATAAATATATATATACATATTTATTTACGTATATACATATGATCAGAGCGGTATAAGCTATCATCTCGTGTCCCAATGTGAATTTCTACATACATATGTATGTGCGTGCGTGCGTGTGTGTGTGTGCACGCTCGTATGTTGGGTCAATACGGAAGGGATGCATTACCACTTCTTAGCGTAATGTGTACTACTTCTCCAACCACTTTCTACAAGTGCACTGCTTTTACTAGTGGCAGTGGTAGTATTACAATCAGCACTCCTACTACTACTACTGCTGTGTATATATACGTACCGTTCAGGCCTCAAATCATCTTCCCCATGTGCATGGCGGCAATTGCTGCCGCTGTAGCAGGCTCCTTGTTTCCAGTACTTGCAAATAGTAGTCTTGTAGACGCCCTCGGTAGATTTGAGTTCGTGTTCACCGTGAGCGAAGTTGCAGTCATCGTTTTCACATTTCCCTTTCACCCAGTATTTACAGAGTGACGTTTTTCTCAGTTCCAACTTCTTCTGAAGTTCCACCAAGTTGTGTGCGTAGTTGCATCGCTCCGGATTCGCACATACCCCCGTACGTAACATACTCGTGCACATTAAATTCCTGTAGTCATTCGTCATACACACACCAACATATATACACATGGACTGTCCCCCTAGCAAAGCCTCATCTGTTTTACTGGTGACTATCTATTACGCCTGAGAGAGGATTACATATTACCTGCACAAAAGGCAATTTTTAGCAACTTACTCAGAGTAGTACATATAGCAGCATTACGAGATACAACAATCAGTATCGAATTTTCGTGAAAATGACTTTTGGAAACGAGGGAACGCAGCCTCAGCCTCCTGACCGGGAGAGATCGATTACTGAACTGTGAGGAAACAGCACTCAGGAAAAAAACACCCTCTTACCCTCTATTATATCCGTCATGTACATATACATAGATAGGGTAGGACGCCACACAGGAGAAACACTTCTCTGCCGACCCCTTAGTACACGCAAACTGAGTACACAGCCACCAGAGAACAAGTTTTCGAGATTCAGTAGTACCCCGCACCCTCTGTATGGATTCTCTCTGTGTCCCTCTCTCTCACGCCCCCCCACACACACAGGAGTCATCAAGTTTCACTAGCACCCCAGGCCTGTGTGCTTGTGTCTTCTTATTCACACGAACACATGCACATGTACATCCATACATATAGCAACAGGTGATGCACACAATCTACGAATGTGTTACTCAGTGAGGGGGGTCACCAGACTATCTGACTACGTAGATAGTGCGGGCCTGACAGCGCTGAAGAGGTGTGTGACCGGCATTATCTGTTCTATAGAGAGAGAAGAGCTCTGGTGATAGGTTAATAACGATGACCACCTCAGCGCCCACATTGAACGTACATTACACTAGGATACAGAGACGTAGTAGAGCTCACTATGTCTCGTAGGGCTGACGTGTATATACTACTGTGCACTAACATGTGTGTAGGACGAATGTAATACTAGGCGTCAGTCTCTTACGACTCACCTGCGAGGCATCACCGGTTTGCTCGTCCTCCCGTTTCCGCCGTTCTGCTGGTCCTGAGCCTGCAGTAGAGAAACTAGAACACTCTGTAGGGCGAGCGCACTTGTTTTGAAGGGGTGACTTTCCTCTGGCTCACTTCCAGCAGTTTTAAGAGAAGAAGAATGGCGAAGCTTTCCTCTGCCGGCTGCTCTATGACCTCCTCCTCCTCCCGGAGGCCGCCTGGAGGAGGTAGAGCCTAGTGAGTAGCTATGTAAGAGTTGCCGCTGGCTTTCTGTGGAGAGAAGTTCTTCACTTGCACGTTCCTGAAGAGCTGTATGACTTCTCACCAGCTGGCATGGTTTATTCGTATTTGCGGCCCCACTGGTCCAGCAGCTGTCGAACTGCGGTATCATAGTACCAGTGGACAAGACGTCGCTGACTACCTTGACGGACTCGCGTTGTTGCTGCCATTGTAAAAGCTCGCATAGAATGGCCTTCCTTTCAGCCACAGTCTGTTGTTGGTCGGCGGCCGCCGCCGCGGCGGTGGTGGTAGTGGTGCTGGTGGTGGTAGTGTTAGTGATCGAAGCTTCACTGGTAGCCCCCCCTACTTTACACTCTTCTTTTCGAGGTACACTCACAAGCAGTGGTTTGTGAACGTCCGATCGTTCGATTGCCTTGAGAGGATGTAACTCGCCGCCTCTATTGCCTGCTCCCTCAGACACGATATCGGGTAGGAGGTCCTTTCTGGACTGCTCTCTGCTTAAGGCTACGAGGGATGACTTCTCACTCCCTGTTGCCGAAGCACGTTCTACTGCGATTGCTGCGTTGGCACGACTGTTCTTCCTGCCACTCTTTCGCTCACAACCACATGTGACGACCCCCTTCGTCTCGCTGCTGCAAGAACTGTTGCGAGGGCTTTCCATCTCACCGCTTTCGCTGTCGGTAGTATTACGACCACCGGTGTTATCACCACCGCAGTCGTTCCCGTTGTTCCTGTCGGCGCTGCACTCACCACTTGTGAACACTTTTTGGCTATCTCCTTTAGAGCACTTACTCTCCCCCTCACTTCCGCTCGTCTTAGCAGCAAGATCCTTGTCGCTCTTGCTTACTAAAGCTAAACCTGTGCTCCCTTTCTTCTGTCCTTCAAGCTCCCCCTCAGCCACAGAGCTCACTGAACTCCCGCTATCAAGACTCCCGCTGTTCACACGTGTTGATGTTGAGGTTCTACTACTACTACGTACGCTTGCTTTTTCTTTTCCATCAGGTCGATGCTCCTGTGACTGACTTTGTGACAGGGTGACTCCTTGCTTGCCTTCCGTGCACACCCCCCCAACCTGCCATGCCTTTTTGGTATTCCCAGACTTGTTACTGTCCATCACTCCTGCATCTTGTGTAGACCCACTCCCTACTCTTTTGCCCTTGGGCCCTTCATGATCTCCCGCATTACTGGTGCTTCCGCACCACCCTTTCGCTCCCTTCTTCTTATTCATCTTGCGGTGATTCCTCCTCTCTCCCTGACACTACTAACTAAACTCTGCCTTGTTACGCAAATGATGTTCCTTTTCACGTGGCCACCAGCATTCCTCTTGCGCTCGTTGTTTTAACGTGAGATGAAAACTAATCTCACTCCTTGCTGAAAAATGTACGTATGAGGCACGCCCTGCTTTGCCGCCTCAACAGCCCGCCTCGTTCTACCCACAGCCCCACACACTCCGGTCACAGCAAGCGATTAGCGGTTGTTCTACGCTGTCGCTGTCCATCAGCGCTTTCTTGAGCGGCGTCACTACTGAAACTCTCTTGGCAGACAGTCCTTGCGCAAGATGTATGTTTGTCTGTAGAACCGTTCAAAACCGTGCAGCGAAGTCACACCCTCTAAAAACGAGACGTACTACTACTACTACTATTTAAAAAGAGGCTTATCCCATTCTATGTCTTAAAAGCATACGCGGTACCGTTGTCTGGCTAGTGTTAGTCCAGCCCTCGACCTACGAAACCGACCTGAATGCGGAGCTTCACGTCGAGCAGCGTTATTCTTTTTTCGATGGTATCTTCCTTGACGTCGAGCAGTTTTCTTCTTGTCTCGACGGTATTGTCTCCTCTATGCTCGTATTTAGACTAGTCAGTCTTGACTTCTCTTCTGTAAACCCTTTTCTATCCAAATTGAAGTCACGCAGATGCCGCCGCTTTTTCTGCTTCTCGGGCACCCGTATATACACGTGACGAGAATTTTATATCAGTCATTTTTGCGTATGGGTACTCGTCTCTCACTTTGTGTCCTACCGCAGTGGCCTGAACACATTAGGCGCCTTTTTTATACGCCCTTCCCTGTACGCACCACCGCACATCATTTACGACCAATACCATCATACACAGAGCACAGATAGTTGGTCGACATATACACACGTATGTACACATATATATATATATATATATATATATATATATATATACACATACGTATATATACGTACACACATATGTAGTATATACACATGTATATGCATACATGACATATGCATGGTCGTTCAGATCAACAAACGAGCACGGTAATACATGCAGGGAAAACTGTGGCGGTAGCAGCTCTACACTCTTAATCGTCCATGAAATCGTAGTGAAGACTATACATCAGTGTACACAGGCCTCTGCTCTCACGCGCATACAGTGCCATCTTACGCATATGCGGGTGCATGCCATACGCGTGTGCAGGTGTTTGCCATAGGCATGTGCGTGTGTCTGCCATAGGCATGTGCGTGTGTCTGCCATAGGCATGTGCGTGTGTCTGCCATAGGCATGTGCGTGTGTCTGCCATAGCCATGTGCGTGTGTCTGCCATAGACATGTGCGTGTGTCTGCCATAGGCATGTGCGTGTGTCTGCAATAGACATGTGCGTGTGTCTGCAATAGACATGTGCGTGTGTCTGCCATAGACATGTGCGTGTGTCTGCCATAGGCATGTGCGTGTGTCTGCCATAGGCATGTGCGTGTGTTTGCCATACGCATGTGCGTGTGTCTGCCATATGCATGTTGGTGTGTTTACCATTTGCTTGTGGGAATGATTGCCAATGCATGTGGGAGCGTCTCCCATATGCGTGAGAGGATGCTTGTCGTCCTGATAATTTTTTTCTGAAACAAACGTGTACATAGTCTCGTCACTTATAGAACGAGAACGACGCATGCTAGCAAACTATACCAGTGAAAGCACATAATACAGTCTAACCGCCACGACATATAATACACAGCGGAAAATATACATCCTCATGAACTACATAGGTGGAAGCACGCAATACAGTATAACCGTCACGGCAAAAAGAAACGTAATATAGTGACGTATACACGTGAAAGTATACCCCACCTCCCCGAAACAATATATGACATATATAAGCGTGTGTCCATATAACACCTCTCAATGGCCCTCAACTATGAATATTGATATAACCACCCACGTGGAACGAACGCATGATCTCACGCTGCGTCAAAATTGATGCCATCAAACATTTTCCCCCTAGTAAAAACTTCAGTCAATTTCCTTCACCAGCACTGAAGCTGTACGTCTTCGAAGCCAATGTAAGACGGTGTGACCCTATCCAAGATGATGCCCACACGTCGCTCAAACTCTGTTCACAATACACGCATATATGTCAAGCAACGTACTCCCTTTCTTCAGTACATCCCCACAAACACTGAACTGAGCTGTTTGCCGCTTACCAGCAAGACCCACGGCAGCGGTATCCGTACACCTTCAATTGTATTCGCGCCTATTTGAAAGCAGTGCGCAATAGTTGTTCAGTCCTGCAAGACCTTGAGAAAGAAAAATCCTATGGCAGCTCCTCGTCTACTATCCGTGTCATTTGCAGTTTTTTGTTTGGTCGGCGAGCGTTAGAGCCGGCCACTTCACGTCGAATGATAATGGGTCAACTTATTGTTGTGGACGACACAGACGGTCTCTTTGCAGACGCCGAGTGTCATCAATTATCAAGTGATGCTTCTGAATCATTTGAATCAAGAGAACTGCTTTCCCACGTCACCGATGTACACAAACGTGTTATTATTACAAAATCTTTCTGTTACCAAGGAGTCTGAAACACAGTCCATGGAATGATCGCACAATTTCGTTCTGTGCTGCGTCGAGGTTGTAGGCATAAGGATCTGCCCACTTCTCTTTCTGAGTGTTCTGTTCGAAAGCTTATTATGTTCAACGTTATTACTCATATGTAAATTTATTTATATATATATATATATATATATATAGCGACATTGTGGATCTCAATTCGCGCGATGCTCTCTCTACAGAGCTGGGGAAGACAGTACACGTGCGAGTCCTGACCAGCACGGTGTAGTACCCAAAATTGCTACCCCTTTTCTTTTCTAAACGACTTCTCCAATAGAAGCCTATTATCACGACTATATATACATTTACATGTATATACATGTTCGTGCGCACCAGTTGATACGGAACTCTTTCGGTGTCCGTACATACAGATGCAGGTCCCCACAACCCACCTCGAACTCTTTGTGAGCTGTTCGTATACTGCTGACTGCTGTGCTCAAGATGTCTGCCTTCGTCCTGACTGTAAGTGCTCTATCGTTGGCTACCTAATACTATATACGCTATCACAAACATACAGGCGTATATACATTGTCACGTACACACGCTGTGTAGCATGATGATCGGTGTATTTGGTTCGAACCTCGCAGCGATTTACCATTTAACAACATGAGTGAATGACCACACAAATGCAGCAATCGACAGCCTATAACACTTCGACTGGTCACTACCACGTACACAGTACACGCTAGCACTATCATTCCCCCTTCGTATGCGTCGTGACTTCGTCACACGTACGCCTGCGGCGTCACTTATTTGAAATATAAAAGTTCCACGTATACTACAAGCGACAGTCGAGCACGTGAACGCACAAACTGCCGCTTCACACTCGGTAAGGTGCCATGTGCACAGTCTGGTTCTTTTTCAAACCGTGACTTTCCCTCAAAATCACTTGATTCTAGACCCTCTTGTAGGTGCTGATTTCCTCGTCGAAAGCCGTCTGCAAACGTCCATCCCATAGGTATACGGAGAGCAGCTTCTGCTGCAGAGACCCGTACCTGCGCACGAAAAAAAGTCACAACGACACAGGCGCACACATAACGACACATTCATAAACACAAACACACACACACACACACATACGCGTATACACCCCCCACGAAGGAGCATACATTCAACTTCCTCTGAGCGTCCGCTTACCGCGCGACGCATGTAGTGCCCCCATATAAAAATCTTCAAATCGAGTTTATGAGCAGCAGGATGCTCGTCTACTACACGTGTCTTGCAGCCACTGTGACTGCGTCGTTAGTGTTCGTCAGCCCGCACCACGCATCATGCCGCTACCACGACACCAATTTCTCCTACCTCGTCGTATTATTCGGACCCGACCCTTACAACATACGACCACCGCCGCACTAGTTCACCGCGCACACATCGCCCGGTCGTTGCAGAAGAGTGCACCATTACGTGTAAGAAGCGATTGAGACAAGATAATCAATCGGGAACCGAAGCGCGGAACATTCTTCAACCGGAGTCCTTTTCAGTCATATTTAGGATGACTCTAAGTAATAAAGCTCACGCTCGTATCCACTGTCATATTATATGATAAATAGTACTACATATACAAATGTATTTTACTATATAACATATATATATATATATAGCACCACACCCATTGGAAGTGGTGCTCACCGATCGAACAGGGTATTCTATACATGACATTTAAGGCAGGTAGCTTCCTTTTGTTGCCCAGCTACGTTGCGTAGGTACCAAGCGAGAAAAAGCAGTACACCGGTGAAAATGCACGTGTGCACTGCGGAACGTCTATGTAAGAGTTTCCTTTCCACGAGGACCCCTTCAGATGTGCATCCTGGTAGCTCACACACGTGCGTGTGTGTACGTGTTACGTGAACGCACGCATTCGTGCTAGTAGCACCCGACGTGGCGTCCCAGCATACACCGCGTCAGCAAAGGAAACGGACAAACGTGAAACTGTGAGTTTTCGTGATGTCTATAGCTTGCGTCGGCTTAGCGGAGCGTACTCTGCGCTCCCTGTGCACATCTGTACGACGGTCGGAAGGGGACTATCTTCCTTCGGCGCACCTCCTGTACTTGAGTACCCCCTCCATCCCTTGTTTCGTCCGTCTTTCGCACTCCGGCGGATGCACGTCTGCCAGTAAATGCTGCGCTCGCCATCCTACCAGCTGTTGTATCTCAAAACAGTAAACTTCATAATAAAAAGGCTCGACAGTTGTTACGCGCATATAATAAATTGGTTGCATCTTACAAGTCTTGGTCGACGTGCTATGATCTAGTCGAATTTGAGCAGCTTGTTTTCCGTCTATTGGACTTCGTGTCCGTGTACACCGTCTAAACAGTGGTAACACCAAGCGTTGTACTCCGCAAGAGCTTGTAATAGTTGACGGGCGCACTGATACTGATATACCCGGTGCCGTCGTAATTTAAATATCCCTACGCAGAGGCAGTTTCTCCCAATGATTTCGTGGAGGCCGACTTAGATAAGCATGGATGTCGAGGATCGGCCAAATGGAGCTCGCGTCTGTCATACGGGTGCTCCTGCTGTCCTGGCGCAGCAGTACTGTGGTACAAGCGCATGAAGGACACCGCTCTGCTCTCAGGCACGCCTTTTTGCGCGGTTAGCACTCAGAAACTACGCGATGCCCGTCACTGTACCGTACCTACACGACCAGCCACTTAAAGACAATTGGGTCCGCGAGTGTGAAATGGTAACATAAAATGAGACAGAAATCATCATGAGCACGCAGATGACGCGCTCTACATCGACGCGGTTTTGATGTAGCAGGCTTACACAGCCAGAGACGCACGTGGTAATAATACTCCCCCTGACGGTCGTTAAAGCGGAGCTTGGCACAAGAAACACTGGAAGACGCGGAGTGCGCACCGCTACAGTTATGACGGGAGACGCCGCCCTCGCAGGCACTAGTTGCGCGGGATGCAGCCGATTGTATGTTTCTCCTGTACCCAAAACTTGATATTCCTCTTTCGTCAAACACACAGAAAAAGCGCCATACAACGCTGTTAGTCATTAATCGCGCGGCAGCTCCTTCGCTCGAATTCTGATTGTCCCCTGCGGGGGTATGTCCTCTTCTTCCCCGTCATGCAGGCCCGGATCGAGGCTAGCATAGTAGTATAATACACCAGCATAGCCTGGAAAATAGAATTCAACCCCTCCCGCTCCTACCGAAGACGACCACATTATCAAACGAAGTCATTTTTGCAGTAGTTGTGATAGCAGCACATTGGACGAGGGCTGGTTCGGCAATCGCGGTAGCTGCGGTGGCTGCAGCCGAGCCGTGGATCCGTCGTCTCTAGCCGAGTACGCTCACATTTTTCAGGGATCCACCGTGCTATCATATACCGTAATACGTTAACGAGCCGGAAGAGGGGTTCGGCGTGGTGTAGATATCTCGCGAAAGACAAACCACATTGAATAAAGCTGGATCGCTTAAGAAAGCTTTTAAACGGGCACTACGGGAAAAAAAAACAACTTGAGGAATAAAGTAAAATGAGGCGCGTTCGGAGCAGCCTGCACTCTCCACAACTACCCGATAGCGACACGCGCGCGCATTTTGAAACTGCGCCGTCGCTCGCGTCGCTACGGGAGCGGCTATTATATATGAACAGAGGCGGGTGCGCCCTACCAGTAAAATCGCCACGGTGTATCAGGGGGTTGCTAATAGGCGACCCCCCCGCCGCTTTAGGTTGCCAATCAAAGTATGATCAAACGCGTTGTATCTTGTACCTTGACTATGGACGACAACTCCCTTCGTCCAGGAAGAAGTGTCGTCCCCCTCGTCCTGTGTAAGAGAAACACCCGCAATCGAGGAAGCTGTCGAGCAGGATAAACCCTCCTCAGGCCGCCAACAATTACTAGCCACCCCTTCCGCTCATGGTACGGCAGTACCGTTGTGACCCGCTCAGCAACTGGACTCATTTTGCAGCCCCTAAGCGAGCGCCCTTGTGTACACACACAGCTTAAGCGACTTCCGGCGGTACACCTGCAGCACATCGTGCGGAGCGGTACCCGCTACAAGTGTACTGGTCAATTTCGATTACGAGAGGCAATTGTCGCTTGAAGGTCGGCTACATTGCGGACCCCAGCTGCAAGCCACGGGAATATAGAGACGCGATGGGGCTGGATTGCACCTTGCAGTGTCAGGCACGCGGCGCAGTCGAGGAAGAAGCACCAGGGTATATATAACCTACACTAAACGGGCAGCCTTGCAAGGTTAAGTCATTTCATATGGTCCACTATCGTATCGAAATATATGATCTTACCCAATAAACTTCAAAGCCCTATAGTTTAACACTCAAATACACTTTTCAGCAGGCTATCCAGTGCGTGAGCGTTAGTGAGTGGGAAGGCAGCACTCTGATTGAAATCTCACTTCACTCGAAGTTCAAAATAGCAGGAAGCTTGTGTATCTCAGGAGGCAAGAAAACATCTGAACAATACACATAAGGGTCCTTCACAAGCGTTTTTATACAAAGTGTTGACGTAGATGGAACGCACATCTCTGCAGGTACGGTTTCGGAAAATTTCCGTGGTGGGGACACCCTCAAATTTTGCTCGATCCGAGTCACGTAAGGGGTGACCAGGAGGCCTCGTGGACTACTTGTGCGACAAGGTTTTGTACACAAACGTGTCACAGCATCCCACACTGACAGCTTATGAGGCAGGCACTTTCGATTGTTACCGTAACGTTGCCGGAAAGCGAACGGTTACTGTCAGCACTTTAAGTGAGACTGCGGTTTTGCAACTTCAACACATAATGATCAGTGTGGAGTTGTTGTCACTTTTTCTCGTAGAGATGCTTTTCAGCTACTGTCAAACAGACTGCTACGCACTTAACAGCAGGCTTGTTGCGCGCAACACGACGGAGTGGGGAATAGTACGTCACGGGCAGGAGTGAAGTACCAGACTTCTTCCTGATTCATACTACCGGTGTTTCTCAGAAATTTGTAGTGCTGGTGAGTGACACATGGCCAAGAGCACTGAACGCCTCGTCGTGGAGGCCTAACACGCGCTCACATTAGCCTGCCCATCAGAAAGAAGTGACTCTCTGCGTCTACGGGTAGATGCACGCCCGGAAGTACATTTTCTACAGCTTTCTTATCCGAAAGAGGCCATGCTTTACGCAGACGAGCCGGAAGCAGCGATGATGCAAGGATGGTGGCCGACAACAAATACCATCGCGTTACCGCATTGTTGTGACAATGGCCTAAGTCAGAGAGCTGCCGTGACGACTAAGACTGGTAGAGGGCTACCGCTGTGGCCGTTACACCGATTGTTGGTGCAGTTAATGTTGGCGGGGCAGACACAACAGGATTGTTCCAGAACCCTTGCTGATGCTTTCAAGGGACGGAAGAGGCGAAGCTTTTCATCGCTGTGGTTGCTGATCATGGAAGTACGACCGGTGGCCGCCACGTGACTGAAGCAGGATGCTGCTTGCTCCACTTCATGTCGAAAGAGCAACACAGTTGTGCCGCAGAAGTATATCCCGTCTGCCCACCCTGCAGGGGTGTACTAAGCGGTTACGCAGCAGCGCACGGTAGCCCGTACAAATTCAGGTCTTCCCCACAAGTTTCTAGCGAGTAGTAGGTACGCATGTCGCCGGCGCTACAGAAGCTTGGATGTTAAGCGCAACGAGATGTATAGTGCACTAGAAACGTAGGCAGTTTCATTAAGCCTGATCTAACATTTCCGACGCCCACAGTTCACAGCAGATCTGCCGCGTGCACATGCGTGTATCCTTCAGTTCGCAAGCAGCTCGATATAGCAAACCCCGGCCCTGTTTGATTCATACCTCTTACATGTACCTGAAGTCATCCGTTGTGCAAGACAGTCCGTGATGAGCTTTTCCGTGGTGATTCACACGAGAAATTCACGGCTCTTCGAAGTATATAAATAGTGTGAGAGAATACACTGCTTGTTCACCTTGGCATCACGTACACACCCGCAGGCACACCCATTTACCTTCCTTATGCAGCCTTTACCGCATCACTTGATACCGTCTGCACACGTGGGTATGGGGCCTGGAGGTGCAGGGGGCTGTATGCATATATTGTTTGGATGTGTAAGCGCACGAGACAGGAAAATCTCTTGAAAAGTCTTTGACACCGGCACTAGTACCCAATCAGATACGTCGTATAAGCACATCTTCTGCCTTATGGATGAGAGATGAACCGGAGTAGAAGGTGCAGCAGAACACATATTATAGCCAGTATCAAACACACAATTACACCAGAAAGAATTACTTTGATCGAATATGAACCGCGTATCATACCCTTAAGCAATTCCCGGCTCCGGGCAAGACTTTCCTGCGTTTCCTCCGCCTGCACATAGTGGGCATGCCAGCACACCACAGAACCTGACTACATAATGAAACGATCATAAGCTCTCTCTTGCGCACGGCACCGCATACAGCACCTAGACCAAAAGCACAGTAGACCACTATAATGAACCGTGTTTTGATGGGGACAACGTCTGGGTTCACGTGTAGAAACGATTGGTGACTTCTTGGTTGGCCGAAAGAGCGTCAAGATTGTCACGTTTGACCTCTGCACCATGCACGAAACTTCTTAAGCTATCTGCGCGGTCCAACGTGGACCGACTTCAGAGCTGTTACCAACATTCCCGTACTGCAATAGTGAAAGAACTGAATTTCAAGCCGCCTCGCTGCCACCCAGCGTACCACAGCTCCCGCTACACAGTTTTACCTCGATTTTTCTTCTGTACAGAGAAACCTGCCTCGGCTCCGAGAAAAAGACGCGAACTGATCATTCAAAGCATTCGGATGCATAGCCCGGCACCTTACTAGTGCTTTCGCGAGTAGGAGTCTTTCGTTACACAGTGAGTACCTAAAACCTACGTCACACTTAAGCAGATCTAGGACTTAGTTGCTTTTCGGTAAGATCAGCTCAGGGGTGGATGTGAGCGGGTTGTTTGACTGCGGCTCAAATTATCAGGTGCGATAGAAATTCGTGGTCGTGAGCAAGAGATCACTGAACAAACGTGAACACAAACTGCGCAGATTGGAAACCGTGTTCTGTGGGCAGCTCAACCCACGGCTACATTGTACCTCGGCCGCGCCACCCTTAACTGCCTGGACGTTTTTCATTTCCATGTCTTTCCCTTTCAAATCGTCTGAGCAGATATTCTCAACATTCTGAGTCCGGATGAATCATATCGACGCGAGCGCCAAAGACACACATTCATGTTCAGACGTGGCAGGCGCTCCTGTCTCTACTCCGTAGTGTAATCCCTCGATGTGAGTACTGCAACCTGGAGCAGCACGCCGACGCCGACACGAGCCTTCCCTCTCAGTTCTACGAAATCGAAAACGATAAAGCAGGAAATAATTTTTGAGAACGCTAGTGTAGCGTCGTGAAAGAGATGCATAGCACCATAGATCCAGCTAATTTTAACTCCTCCTTCCTCAGCTTGGACACATCACCGTGCCTTACAGGCAGTGCGCTGGCGCCCCCCTGCGTTTACCCTTCTTTACCAGTGCTGTATAGCAACGTGCAGCTCTCTTTAATCCAAATGTGAGGATAGTAGTGTCATTTATGAAGACTGCTTTATCTCGCTGCACAAGGAGGCAGCGACAAGTGCGCGATAGCGCTTCCACCCGACCTTGGCAAGTGTGAGTGTAACGCTGCCACCGTCAATCTCATAGCACCTTGCTGCCGCTTGTGGCTGGAATGTGTGCGTTCTTCTAGGGTTCAACGACTCCCATGCAGGAGTTGGAACATCGGTGTCAGCGACGTGTAATCACCACCGTTCACCGGGACGCTAATAACGCGTGCTTTGGCAGGTGGAGAAACGTCTTACCCAAAAGCCTACACGAATGCGTGGGCACTTAAAGTAGAGAGGGGACGAGACCGGCAGAAGGCAAGTGATAGGTAATCATTTGAGCGGCATCCCCTCCCGCTTAAATCCTCCTTGCCATAGATTCCTTGTTAGAAAACAGTGTCCTAGTGACTTCTGTGGTTAGCCAGGAACCTTCCGCAGACCACTCCCCACACCAGTGCTAAAAACATACAGGGAAGTGGTACTCAAACAAAACTGTAGCTCGACCAGACCTACGTCTACAAGCGTCAGTATAAGCCACCCCACGTAACATATCATTTAAGCGCAATTATGTAACCCACGCTGTGATTACCCACTCCTGAAATGCCAGGAAGTACGTCCATCTTCTGTGTTCCGGTATGACAGACACATATCGCGTGCTCATCGGCACTTTCTCTATGCAACTCCAAGACACTAGTTTTCTGCAGCGGAGGCACCAGCGTCACCACACCAGGAGCCAGCGACTAAGAGGCTTCACGGTATACTTGACAGTGCATGCGGGATGTGCTCGTCGATCATCACCCCTTCATCAAATAGGCTGCTGTGGTCATCCTTTGAGGAAGGTTGCAGTTCTATTGTGAGCGCTATATGGTGAATCCTTCACCTTCACTTCAGTGCAGCCCTAATAATAATCGGCACGGCAGAAGTGTAAAATTTCTACTTTTCTACACTGAGCTGTGTTTCCGGTAAAATGCCTTTTCTTTCCAGAATGCCATATCCTGCTTTTATGCAAAGGGCGCAGCAGACAACCAGGCTTTCTAGTTCTCCCCTAGTAGCGAAACCGGATACGTTGCAGCAGTGCTGGAACACTGCTTTCTATGACAGCAGCTGGAGCCGCAATTTGGGGAACTCCTTTCGAGAACAGGTGGCACACAAGAAGCTTCGTCAAGCGCGAACGCTTTTTCAGGCACTAGTGATCGTGGCACGTGCGCTGTCCATCTCATGGACTCGTATGTGCGCAAATCTTGTGCAGATGTCTATAGTTTTTACTAGCACCCCAGCTTGTAGACTGAGACTCAGCAACCACTGTTGTGTGCTACTTCACATCCGTAAGCTCTATCTGCCAGGCAGACTTCGCTGCAGCCTTGTCAGCCAATACTCACCACGCTGCAGGAGTGATTTATTGTTTCCCGTTGAACTCGTAATTTCTGCATAACTGCGCGTCCCACTTCCTCGCATTCTCCCGCCAGTGCATTACTTTCTTGCAGGGCTTGCTCACTTTTCAAGAGTGTTACAACAGGCTGCAGATTTGTAGCGGAACGGCTGATGACATCAGACCATTCCTTCCTCTGATTGCTCAAGAGATATTTCCCTGGCTGCGCTGGACTTGTCGCTGTCTTGAGGCCCCCACTGCCTGACACCTGCACGGGTATAGATCGCAAGTTTCTCATTACTAATTGCTCTCAATTGATACACCGTCACCGTGATATGCGTGACTTCTACACGAGCCCATACGCATACGCGTACCTGTTCTTCCAGAGTGCCTATATGGTGCTCTTCCATGCAGTTTTGGGGGCGTACACGCGGACAACAGACTCGTGCGGTATCGTGTATGAGCCACGTGCACTGAACACTACTGGTTTTTTGCCAACACCATATCAGCTTTCACATGTGAGCGAGTGGATAATAGTGTGCTACGACACGTCGCCTAGACCTGCCTCACCACTGGTACACAACGCACTTCTGTATGTCACGACTGTTCGGTAGAGTACCGCACGCAGCGCAGCCACTGCTGTAGCAGCAGGGCGATCAGTACTTGTCTGATCAAAATTGTGTGCTTCAGCAGGCCCGCAGACAGCATAGCTACAGCCAGCCTTTGTCCGCTGTAAGTGGGTTTGTTGGTGCCGGGAGCATAACGGTCGAAGTGAACAAGTGGCATTTTCGCCCACGCTGCAGTTCCTCCAGAACGGCTTTCGCTTCAGCTCTGCCTTTTGACGGGTGCGCAATATATATATAATATGTATACATTGAAGGAGTCAAATCGGCTCGCGCTTCATAAAGCCTAACGTCGTCTGCACCCTCGTGTGTGTGTGAGGCGCCTACATACTGAGCAACATGTGCGTGATACTCTAAAGCGGCGCTTTTGTTCTGATATAATCAAAATGACCTCTCGGGTCTATCGTATGATAGCAGGCAACTAGCCTACCATTGTTCACGTGTTGTCACGCGGTTAGTGCCAGAACTAACTGAGAAATAGCGGTGTCAAGCACAAGCGCGTGTATATATGGAAGGCACCAGCGAGTGTACATATGGAGGTGTACGTGGACTTGAAGAGTTGCCTAGAAGTCCAGCATGTGGTGATGGATCTTAGCATACGTCTATATACGTTACACAAAGTGCGTGCTACGTATGTCGGGTATATGAGACGTAATGACGACTAGTCAAGAAAGTTAAGGTAGAGAGCGTGTTTGTACGGGTGTGCGTCTGCTGCAGCTTAAGGGTTTACAAAGACGGTAGGTGCAACAAACGTTGCTAAGACCTAGCGTGTTTCCCATTCCGTGTTTCCTGGCATGGAATACTCTATTCGCGAGATACTGCCATGGTGATGTTTTTGTTGACAGCTGGTTTCCCGCAAGACATAATCTTCCTCAAAGTTGCGACCATGCTAGTTCGTTTTACATTTCCCCCCCACGTCGTATCTCACGTAGGTATGGGCTGCACCTACAGAATGACTACTGCTGCCAAGGAGGTGCTGCCGCTGCCATCGTTGCATTAAGAGCGAAAAATGCCTGCGGATGTCCTCAAATTCCGCGCGATGCCGCTGTGCCTGTACGTAATAGGAGAAGGGCCACACACCTCGAGTGGAAGCAACCGCAGACACACTTTTACTTGCCACAGCACCATCAGCAGATTTAACAGATAGCTGCAGCAACTCAGCAGTCTTTTCTGCACAACAGCAGCACCATCAGTCCCAGCAACAGCAGCAGCGCCAGCCTTTCTACGGCAGGTAGCAGCAGCACCGCCACCTCGATGAGAGCATTAGCTCCTCCACTCATTGGACGTATATTGGTTGCACTCCTTGGTCAGTGACAACCCGGGCTCTTCCGTAAAAGTAAAATACCTACTACATAATCGAGAAAACTCCTTTGAATTGTTTCTCCGATTTTGTCCAAACACAGAAACGAACGCATAAGTACAGAATCGTATACATAATCCTGATGGCTAGCTAGTCACAGTCACACACGCAGTCTGTATTCTGAGTCTGTCGGTTACCGTGAAGCGCTGTCTCACAGTATTACTGGCACGTACGCCAGTAGTCGGAATTTATCACACGTGCATGTAAAACAGGTGGCATTTCATTTAAAAACGTAGAGCTGGGGCTGCATATTGACTTGTCTAGACGTCAGTTACTATGGCAGCAGATACGGTCGACACATAAACAAGCCTCATCTGCGCGTGTGGTCGCATGCACTCGTCTACATACATTAATGGCTCTACTCATAGTCCACTGTATCTGCTTATATTCAGAAAATGTGCGTATACAATAACGTTTAGTCTGCGGTTAAGGTGCCTGAGCATACATTACACAATGGCATGATATATCCCTTCTCTTCCACAAGCGCACACGCTGCAGAAGTGCATTTGCCATAATGAGAGAATAGAGAAAGAGGACGGCGCACAGTCTGTTATTGTGCGGCTTCGCGTTCGCCAGCAGGAAGTCTCTCTCTTGCGTTATTACACCTCGTGTGCAGCGTAACTTCAGAAAAATGCATCCGACACAATCCTTTCAGTCGGTGCAGCGACGGTCTGCATGCACGGACATCTTCCCTCCCGTTCTGGCAACATAGACGTCCATATGTGCACACTCACACGCACGCACAGAGAGATACTTTCCGTTCTGTACAAGTCCACACTTGAATTTCTACGTTCACATGTCTACCTACGTAACAAAGACGTACTGCTATTTGTGATGGCTGCGTGTAAGGAAAACCTAGGTCACACACACATTCAAGACAGAGAAAGAGACAGATATAGAGAGAAAGTGGTTGATGTTCCACCTCCCCCTCGCCTTCCAGCATTAGCGTGTGCTGCTCGTAGGAGGATAGGGAGTAGCTGTAAAGGGTGGTGGGGACCGTCTGCAAAGAAAAAATCAAGTTTTGGCGACAGCTACATAGACAGACAGAGAAGCGCACCATACAGTATGAGTGAGAGTGGTGCCTGGGCCGGTGCAGAACGTAGCTTCAATTTGCGGGTCATTTGTTCGAAGAGCAGTGAGCTCGTTATCTGCTGAACTATTGTCAGCCACATACGAAACATCGCAGGGCAGCAAAACAAGAGAAACAAGAGCAGCAGTCCGCACAAGAGGGAGCATGGCAATACAGTGTTCAGTGGCATTAGTGACGTTCGAACGCATGCACATGCGTA
This sequence comes from Ochotona princeps, assembly GCF_030435755.1. Taxonomy (NCBI): domain Eukaryota; kingdom Metazoa; phylum Chordata; class Mammalia; order Lagomorpha; family Ochotonidae; genus Ochotona; species Ochotona princeps. Next base: position 22,015 of record NW_026696475.1, read on the forward strand.
CCGTATACACACAATCTGACGTATCTGCAGACCTCCAAATATTTCCATTTACATAGACACGAATACTTGTTTGACCACATACTTGCCATGTAAAAATAACATCACTTGCATGAAATTCTAGCATGAAACGTCGGAAGCCTGTAGGAAGACCTACACAGACACACACCGAGCTCTTGCAAAGGAAACTTTAGGGGGCACAAACACACATACACACACGCACAACGGCATCACGCATTAATTTTAGCTGACGTTTATACGAAGGAGTGTGTCCATCAGCGACACTACTACCCCTCCACACGCATGTGAAGACGTTGGGGTAGGGGCGGCACACGTGACATTACTAAGAGATACGAGGTCTTCGACCCTTTCTCTGGCAAACAAAGGTTTACAGGATAACCAGCATTTATCTACCTGGAGCGATCTATATACGATAATTCAAACACCCAGAGCTATTTATTGAGAGCTACACGGTGCGAGGTGAGGTCTAATGGTCTGCTTCAAATGGTGTGGCTTAAGGGTCTGCTTTGATTGCTCTGTCCGTATTATGCGAATTGCTCTTTTGGTATGGTGTGTCTCTCTCTTTCTGTCTGTGTGTCTGTCTGCGTATGTGTCTGCCTGTGTGGGTGTCTGTGTGTCTCTCTGTAACTGTCTGTCTGTCTTTTTGTGTGTGTCATGCGCTCACTGTGTAGACGTAGTATTACCCACTCATACATTGTGAAAGCGCCTACACCAGCTGTTTTGCAGACACGTCCACACATTGCCGTTCAAACACAAATGCGTAGAGGGAAGAGGCATTCCGAATTTTACAGCAAATGGTGGTGAGAAGAACTCTATGAGCTGCAGCATACGACGAAGCTTATTGAGCTCTACCCGCATATGGACCGCAGATACACTAAAACCATAATATACATGCATGGTTGTAAGGTGTCGAATAGTAGAGGTGCATGAAGACCATACCCTTGAAGCAGAACAGCCAACAAAACAAATCATCGGGAGCCGCGCATGCCGCGATGAAGCAGCACTACCGCACTCCAGTGCTCTCGCATTTAGTGGATGCCTATATATTTGTTTGCATAAATATCCACATATATATGTATATACACATATGAATCGATATGAGGCATCTACTTATACATATATATATGTATTTGCGCACGTGTATCCGTATATATGATTACATGCCTTCAGGAGAACTCAGCTAAATGGCTAGTTTTCATGCACATGCGCCCATGTTTATGTATATATATATGTGTATTTGGATGATTACATGTATATACATGAAGGAGAAATCGACTGAGTCGGTAGTATCTACTGTACACATTGTGTGTTTCTCAACGTGAACGTACGTAACAAAATAAGGGGGGAGTTCCGTCGTGGTTTTTTCTTTCTCAAGAACAGTGAAGAAGACGCGGTGGTGTGTTCACGTTTAGAAGCGTAAGACTTACATATTGCGCAAGGGTGACAGTCCCTGCGGGCCCTCTTGCCTCTCTCTCGAAACGCTGCAGCTATCACACACACACGATAATTCATACGCATAAAGATATGATAAATGACATGATGAGCCTGTGCAGTTAGTCGCGAGCACTCTCCAGAGCCTATTTATATGTATATACATACATATGTCTGTGTGCACATGTATAGAAGTAGAAGTCCATATGTGTCTGTATGCGGGCATGTACGCATGTACACACACTCTTTACATGAGCGTGAGAAGTGAATGCAAAAAGCCATGCACACACACCTCCCCTTGAATTTATCGTACACAACAGAGTGGCAATGTAATCCACAGCTGTCGGTGTCTGCTTTACGGGTCTTCGAAGAGCTACGCTGTAGCTACACTGTACCCGTGTTCTACACCGCGTTCACGAGCCACAGAGCCTTAACGCCACTTTCCCATTGATAACGCTGTGCTGAAAAACTAAACGCTTCCACAATATCTCCAGCCCTCGGTCACATTATCGTGCTGTGTACATAAACGCCCTCGGGCACAACTAACATCAAGTGAACATATATATAAAAAGATATATATATAACAATGAATAGAGACTGCGACTCACTGAAGCAAGCACATAGTCTGCAGGCACTGAGCATTCCTGGATATATATATATATATACACATTTATACATATATACGAGTTAACATATGTATACATACATATACATTTATACACATATGTGAAAGCTGAGTTGCCTCAGTTCCAGTGAGCCTCACTATTGTAGAAGGCTGCACGCTAACGTGCACACTTCTTTCTCCCTCTTATTATAGAAACGAACTGGAACATATACATGTATGTATATATATACGCATAAACACATATATATACCTATATATATATAAACATACGTATATATGTATACACATATACAAATGTTCGCCCTTATAACAGAAACAGCTTGGAACACATACGTATATATATATATATATCCTCGCTCTCATTGAATGAGCACATTAAATATATATGTACACATATATAAACACATCACATATGTATACACATACAAAAACATATATAAATACATATATATATGTCCTCTCGCGTTGATTGAGAAACAGAATGGAATACATGAATAAAGATACAAGTGCTAATCTACAAACGTATATATATTTATATATCCATGCCGTGTGAAATATCTATATATACATATATATATGTATATATACAATTAATGTTTGTTATGTAAGGTTGTTTTGTATGCACACAACACGATAATGTGGCAGAGGGGTAGAGGAAGTGAAGAAGCTTTTCGTTTTTCTTCTTCAGCGCTGGGTCATCAATGGACAAGTGGCTTCTTTCTATTCTATTTTTGAAGGTATTACATGTATGTATGTCTGTATGCGGAAGGCCGCATAAAAGGTGTGAGCCGACTTACGCACGTCTATTTCGGTCTCACGTCAGAAAATGTATTGTATACGCACATGCATAGCAGGCGCGTTTCACCGTGATCATGTCTTTTTGCGTCTCTCCACACGGCAAAGAGATCCTACATATTTTCTGTGCATACCGTCTCATAGGTATAAATATATATACCTCCTACACTCCTTCTCTTTTTATCTGTCTCTCTCTCTGTCTGTACAACACATATGTTTGCACAGAAGTCCCTCGTTCTACGTAGGTCTCTTTCGCGTATATAAACGCGCAGACACAGCCACGAGAGCCAGCATACTTTTTCTCCCTCTGCTTGCGATGGAAAATCCCCACCAGTCGCCCAGCGCCTCCTCGACATCTATCTGAGTTTCAATCTGAAGAAGAACTATGTTTGCACGGGAGTAGGCAGCATCAGCAACAGCTACGTTTACATCTCCGACTTCGACTGTGCGAGAGCGACAGAGCGACTGTGTAGTATTACACACACAACAACCAAAACCAGCCCACATACCCCCTAGAGACACGACTTTTCATGAGGAGAAACAACACGCTCTCTTCCCCGACTTGTATATAATCTATCCAAGGCGTGGGGAGATGCCTGCAAATTACGAGGACCCCAGACATGCAGCAGTGGACGTGTAGAAATCACTGTGTATATGCACATATGCAGAGTTACAGACACTCGTGAAATGGTATTAACTTCTGCTCCGCCGTGGGGAATTCATCTACGGGTGTGGACCTGCACGCGTGTAGGGGTATTCTGAGTGTACGTATACCGTGCAACACCACATACACGCTGTACGTGATGGGTGTCTAACGACGAAAAGAAAGAAGAAAAATCAGCAACACATATCCACCCACGACACAAAACATATGTGTCTTTAGCAGCCCTGTCTAGAGCTACTGTCTGTCTTCCTACGTCCTTCTAGTTTCTCTCTTCTTTTCTCTGTCTTCTCCCCGACCCCTCGCACCTTTTTCTCGATTCTTGTGTATATCACCCAAAAAAAAGTGCCACGGCCAGATCTACAGAAACACGTGCAGCCCAATTCTACACGTCAAATCAATACGCACGGGGCCATTTACACATGTATATATGTATACTTATTTATGTGGAGAAGCCTTGAGTGGCTTAGAAGTATGATTCACATACGACCGAGCTACAACAACAGCAACACCTGCAGCCCCGGTGTTTACGCCAGTGGGATATTCACGCGGGCATATATATAAGTGTATATAAGTATATATATATATATGTATACATATCTGTATGTATATATATATGTTAAGAAGTGGCTAAGAGTCCAGTGCACATCCGAGGCAACGCCGAAGGAAGATCAGACACGATATTATTTTATCCTGTTTGCTATGAGGACGCTCGACAACGGAGGCACGTGCAGACAGCTAAATAGATGTGCATGCAAAGAGTAATACAGGGCGTGTGCTGCAGTCTCTTTTTTTGAATATCTTTCGAGACAAATGCAGCGCATGCGAACACAAGACTTTTTCAAGTACACAATGGATGGGACTGCACACACGTTTGACGGAGCTACGCACGTTGTGCGTTGGATATGAAACTGATGCTTGATCACATGCTAATACAAACATTCACTGACATATCAGCATACACATATATATATGTATTATGCACTTGAATATGCAGCTAACCTGAAAAGAAAAAGCTCGCATATATACGTGTACTTGTAGATAAACGTATAGGACATAAACACAGACATATGAACAACTTAATAAACAGCAGAACACGAACACATATTCCTACATCTGTACGTATGAACACCGCCCCGATCAACAGATTAGTTGTCCATATATATATATATATTTCCTACTCTGTGTGTGTGTGTCTCTCTCTATATATTTGTACACGTATATATATATCTAAATAATTATACAGCTTACAAGCACAAAAAACAAGCGTGAAGATATACTTGCATACAAGTTATTAGACGTAGGGGACCGAACTACAGACATACAAACATCTTCGTGAACACCCAACACACACATACACACAGACATACAAACGCATATGTATACCCACATGTGGCCGATCTGCAAATTCATTGAGAGGTATATATTTACTTATTTACACGTGTATACATGTGTACATATAGTATAAATCTGAGTATATATTAGGGTGTATACATCCATATACCTTAGGTAGCTGGCACTGAAAACGAATACACGCTCTTTGTAAACACTTTTCTGTGAGTCTTCACAAGGAGACTAAATAAACAAACGCAATGTGTGAAGGTTTACTTTCGTGTGTCGGCATCACCTCGACTACTCCGCTGCGTATTTACATATATCTGTCAATATGATTGCGTCATTTTATACGTTTACTCTCTACTGTTTGTGTGTATATATGCATTCAAAGTATTTGCAGTAGTTGTGTGAATCCTTCTTCGCTATCCCCTACACGTATATTTATATACATCTATGGGCTGCCGTATCTACGCGTGTCCACGTATACGCAGCCACCCAAATTCATACATTCAAATATATGCATATACATATATCTATATATATAAATAAAATGTTTGAAACCACGTTATATCATGCACATCAACAAAAAAATACAAGTGTCTGAATGACCCTAAGCATACACATATCTTCAAAATAAACATATGTATATATGTACATATGTACGTATACATATATATGTATATGTATACGTATACATATTTGTATATACATTTATACGTATATATATATATATATATATATATGTATGTATATTACAGTAAACGCATGTTGTTTCAATCAGGAGAAGGAAAAAAATATACAGAAGCATTTTTACGAGCGTTAGTACGTCCGACTGTCTTCACCCACACGTAGCTGGTCCGCACAGGAGGAACGGTCTGCGCGATGACTACGATCCTCCCTCCCCTCTCCGACAGATACGCACATTAAATATGACAGCAACACACTCCTTCGTCTTCATTCTTTCTCTGTCGTGTCTTCCCTGTTTTGACAGAAAACAATATAAATGAGTTCACCCTACCAGAGCATGCATGAAACAGTCGATGCAAATTTAGGCATCGAGTTGTCATCTACGCAGGCGCACGTGCAAGGCTCCTATGCGAGAAGGAAATATATGGTCCTCCCGTCCACACACCTCTTTCTCCCTATATGTGTATGTATATGCAGGAAACACAGATATACATATTACTACCGTCCCAATGCCTCTCGTTTTCTATATACGGATAATACATATATATATATTAATATATATTACTACCGTCTAAAACACCCTCTCTCCACATATGTATGTATGTATATCTAGGTGATACAAAAATACTTATTACTATCGTGCAGACACCTCTCTTTCTCTTTCTCTCTTGGTAGTACAGATATATATATATTACTACCTGGCAAACACCTACCTGCCTCTCTGTCGCTCTCTCTCTCTCTCCACATATAAGTAGGTAATACAGATATATGTGACTACCGTGCAAGCACCGTTCTCTTTCCCTTAGTATATATTGAGGACACAGATATATATATATATATTACTACCCTCCAAACATCTATCTACCTCTTCTTCGCTCTCTCTTTCTCTATGTACATATATATAGGTAATGCAGATACATAAAACTGTCGTTAAACCTCTATCTCTCTCTCTCTGAGTATACATGGGGGATACAGATATATATATGTGACTACCGTCCAGATATCTATCTCTTTCTATATGTATAAAGGATATATAGGTATTCATTACTAACGTCCAGACACCTATCCCTTTCTGTATATATAATAATATACAGGTAATACATATATATATATATTATTCCGCCAGACTCTTACCTCTCTCTCTATATATATGTAAATGATACATATATATATTACTACAGGTCAAACATCTATCTCTCTCTCTCTATATATAGGTAATACGGATATCAATTACTACCGTCCAAACACCTATCTTTCTCTCTCTATATATAGGTGAGCCAGATGTATATTACTACCGTTCAAACACGTGTATCTACATCAATAATACATACGTATATAACTTTCGTCCAAACACCTCTCTCTTTATATGATACAGATATATATTACTACCGTCCAAACACCTATGCCTCTCTGTATATATACATACAGAGGAAATACAGGTACATAATACTACCGGCAGATATCCGTATCTCTCCCTGTCTTTATATGTAGCTAATCCCGATATACATTCATACCGTCCAAACACCTATTCCTCTCTCTTCCCCTCTGTTTCTGCCTCTCGAAGCATTAGGTAATACAGATATATATAATTACAGGCCAAACCCCTATCTCTTTCCCTCTCTCTCTTTCTCTGTATATGATACAGACAGACAGCATAAGAGGCATCGCTCGCAATTCCCTCGGTCGTAGATATATGTTTACATGTACATGTGGTGTTGTGCGCATATGTCACTGATTCCTTTCTGATTATCTTCATGAGTAGAGAAAATTCTATCTGCAGATTCGTAGAAAAGGTCGCAGTTTCGATTCTCAAGAAGTCACTACCGTAGAAACACGTATATAAGGTAAAAATATATAGATATATGCGCTTCCGTGTACGCCCGTGGCTGTAGCCACCTATATATACTGTTTGAGATGCGATCTCCCCACAGAGAAAATCCACTGCCACGATTTTCAGTGAGGAGAAGGGCATATACAAGTACGTATGTCGCTACTATTGTACGTATCAATGTAGTAGAATCCATACATATATACTATCGACATGGGACGTAGCTGTGTATGTCCGTTTGTAAGGGTACGTATACATGTGCCCCTTGGGTGAGACAGATAGCACACAGCACACATTGAATTGATGCACAACACATGTCATATGTATACACTATCCACAAATGTATTTGTATACGTATTTCATGTGCAGTTATTGAGATATATATATACATATACATATATATGTGTGTATGTACATGTATCTCCATGTCTTGGACACAGCAGTCTACACTTTCAAGCAATCAGGAAGTACATACTTATATTACTCATGAGCTATAATATATATATATTAGTATATTTATATGAATATGAATGTATATATATATATACTAAACAGCCGGAAGATACCTGTGTTTACACACTACCGATAGCTATATATATATATATATATATATATGTCCGTAGGTGTAAGCATGCATATATAATATGCGTGTCTATTTGATTATGGAGTTGTTGTGCCGCTGTACGACTATACGAGTGGCATTGACGCTTGTCTGTTGGCTCAAGAGAAGCGAAGAGACTCGCTCTGTCACCAGGTGCACGTGTTGCCGATGATTTACTGCATGTGTAAGTGTGATTACACAGGCAACCATGTCTGTGTGTTGGTATGTGAAGGCGTTTGCCTACGCGTACACATATATATATATATATACATGTAACTAAATACGTGCACATACACATACTAGCGTCTATCGTACGGAGTTTGTGTACGCGTGCATGCATACACACACACTTACACGCCCACTCATGTACGCGAAAAAAACATCCACACTAGCGTCTACTGTACTGCCTTTAGGTACGTGTGGACACACACAAAAATACACACACACACACACACAGACACATATACATACATACTTACATACATACAAAACGCACATACAAACGTACACACACACATGTATCATATATACATGTATACATACATACAGGCATACAAACATACATACATATATACACATACCTACATAGAAATGCACATACACACACACCAGCGTCTACGGTATGGTGTCTGCATGGGCGTGCACACACACACACACGCACATAAATACACACATACTCACGTACACACACACGTAAACACTAGTGTCTAATCGTAAGGCGTTTGTGTACGCGCACACACGCATACACACACACAAACACACAGACAAAAGCATACAGACGCACACACATGCTTCGGAACACGTGCACATACACACTGTAGCGTCTCTAGTATAGTCCGTAATGTAGAGGGCGTACGGTTTCTTCTGCGGTCTCGCAGGCAGACACGGCAACTTCGACGTCCTGCTGCGAGTCTGCAACGCAGCACATGAGAACATGACGGTGTACGAGAGCAGGATTAACGAAAGCAGCACCAACACGTGACTTTCCGATTCAGTGCAGGGGGAGAGACAAGAAGCAAGAAGGCTGTGAACGCCACTTTAGAGTGCTCAGAAACAATGGGCGGGCAAAACGAATGTGGGCGGCCCTGAACAGACGTTGTTTTCTAGAGGGCTGGGTGCACGAAGGAAGAACGAGAAAAACGCTAACAGCGGTGGGTCTCCACATAGGGAGGAGAGAGGCGGAAAGAAGGTGACCAGAGAAAACATCCCAAACAGTAGTGAGACTTGACATGCGATGGTAGAGAAGTTGAAGCCCAAGGAAAAGAGCGTTGCAGATATATCTTTCTACGAAGCCGAAATGACAGAATGAAGGGATGCACAACAGTAAGTGGTGTTCACACGCCCGTGTCCATCCGCCCTACCCCACAAATACGTGTACATCCCCATGCAAACACATCACCTTCGACGCTCTTCCGCGCGTGTGTTAAGACGCTCTATAGCCACTTAAAATCCTCACACACACACACACATATACACGCACGAAGACAAGTCGTGGTTCTAACACTGCACCTACGCTCCATGCTGGTTCGCTGCGTCTTCTATCGCCCTAGTTCGTTGCATCATTTTCTGCTAATGCATTCGGCCTTCGCCCATGTGCTTCCTGCAACTTCATCTGGTGTTTCATAGCTGCTGCTCGTACTGTGCCCTTCCTGGTGTCCTCTCGTAGTGCTCCTTCATACAATGTTGTTGCCGTCGTGCCTACTAGTATTACCGTGTTTCGGTTTTTTCTTCTTTTGTATTCGTGCGCGACTCCTTCTTCTTTTTCATTGTGTGCCTCATTATGCAGCTCTGCCGTTCCTTCTGCCCTTTTGTGTTGCTCTTGCCGCTATCAGATATACACAAGAGGCGGTGACATCGGTAGGACATGATGATTTAAAACTACACTTGTACACTGACTTCCCGAGAGTCTTTGATGCTGTTATTCAGAAAGACTTACAGAGGGTCAAATTTTCTTCAAAGCGGCGTACCGCTTCACGAAGAGCACTGCAGCATTCATGCCATTCGACCTGTCTTCTCTGGAGTAGCTGCTGCTCCTGCATTGTTTTATTTGCAGCTGTTCGGTCCGTGTTGTACGTGCTGTCACTGTTGCTGCTTCTGTCGCTCCAGGTCATCCCGTCCAAGTCTGCATATAAGACTTTGCCACTCCTGCTCGATGAAAGTTTCTGTGGTTTCGCATACTCACAGGCTGCTGCTAGTCTATCAGTCTGTCCTTTTGGGCTGCGGCTCGAGATAATCCTGTGATATCTGCCACTCACAGTCTGTACTACTGTTGCTGTTGTAGTAGTGCTTGTTTGATTGTATTTGTTGCAGCTTCTCTTCTACGATGCCACGCATATTCATATTTCGAACTGCTGCCTATTTGCCCACACCTCGTCTCAGGTGTAAACCCACTGCTGTGCAAGGTGACAGCTGTATTGATCCCTGATACTTGCTACTCAATACCCTTTGTATGCTCCCGCCACCTCCTCTCCTGCTGCTTATCTTGTTCAGTGCTGCACAGACTTCGAGGTTGTGTCGCGCGTGCTCACACTGTTAGGGCGAGGGCGCTAACCCCAGTCAATGTCAAAAGTTCTTCATGTCTTGCTGCTGACGTGGTTGCTGCCTTTGCGTATCTCAGACCTGTGCCAAAAGACGCTGCTGCTTTTGCTAATGCTTGTGCTGCATTCCTGTTAATGCTGCTCCTGTGTGCTCGTTGCCCCTCCCCCGTCATCCTGACCCCGCCAGACACGCATGGCCTCAGGACTCTCTGCGTAGCTTCCCCATACTCGTCCACTGCACGGGTCAGCGCTACACTGAAGGACTTCCTTTCATTTAGCTTGCTTCACGAGAGACGGGAATAATTATTCATCTATGTAGAACTACGAGCGCGTCCTGCCACGGTGGTACGCTGAAAACACATATACTTTATACTCACCAACCTCTATACATATCTGAAGCCGTGCGGTGTGACGGCCTTACTCCGCCACGCTACAGGACACGATTCGCTCCAGAATACAATACACGCGGTAGAAACCAAAGAAAACAAAGCAAGCCGACCCAATAATTCTAAATGGAACTTGATTTATATGCACACGTATTTTAGACATGGAAAGCAGCAAGGAGAAGAAACGCGTAATTTTCTCCGGCTGGCAATGGAAGCTCAAATATACGCCGCAAGGAAGCCATCTGTGTGTCTAGCTGCACAGTGTCCTAGGTACCAAGAGACCGATAAGCTATGTTATGTCAGCAGGCGCAGAACAGCAGTCCCTGGAGCTAGAAAGTTTATAGCGGTAAACGTACGCCCGATTCAACTCTGGTGGAAGACCAAGTAAACAGTCGTCTCCGGTTTGCAGTTACATAGCCCACGTTCACAGATATGCACATGTGTGCTATCGTATGCGAATACCGCTGTGCAAGACATCCTAGTGAGCGCTTTCATACGCAGGAATGGAGCGTTCAATAACACCTTAAGAAGAAGCATAGACCGCTCAGATATGTGCGAAGCTCGCATTAAAGCATCGCATGAAATTTGTTTACAACGTGTCTCCATACAGAGATGGCGACGGAAAACGGCTGACCACAGAGAGGTGGGCTACAAATGGATAAGCCCCACAGGTACTGAACATAACCCCTTGAAGTATGAGCACTCGTATCAAATTACGGAGCTCAGAAATGGCCTGCGAAATGCTAAACATTTTGCCGTTTTGCCTCTCTTTATTTTCCTCGGGGAGACTGCACATCGAGAAAAGTACTTGCGGCTCTCACTGCTCGTGGCTAGGGCAACAGCGTTTCTAGCGGCACCACTTTAGCAAAGACAGCCACAACCACGTCTTGAAGGAAGAGGTGAGCCACCGAGGTCCCAACAATGTCAAAAGCACAGAAGGGGATCTACAGCTAGTCGTACAACCTATGTGTATACCTCTCGAACCCGCACACACAGAGAAGAAGCAGCATATATGACCCACGGTTTCGCACCAAGAGATCCACGCACAGGTACTAGGACTCGCTGAAAAGCGCACATTGGTTGTGCACCAAAAAATGCATGTGTGCAGACAGGGGGCCTCTTCACTGGTAGACCTTCGTGTTACGCCGTCAAGGATATGCAGAGGTGGGGAGAAGGAGGAAGCATTTTTAGAAGGGATTTTTGTCAAAGTGGACAGTTTCAGGTAGGGTGGGGCGGAAAGAATGCAGGTCAATGCAAGCTAAACCTAGGAGAAAACAAACAAGCAGTTGCAACGAGACCCTTTCACGCGAAAACGTATTTAGCTGGGACGGTACGCAGATTATGCTCTATTCACCAGTTCGCGCCCTACACGTGTGACGTCTCAGCGCCCATATATCCGTAAAGCGCAGTTAGGATTTGACTGTATGTTGGAGCGGACGGCTACACTGATACTCGCTTGACAGTACGTGTATTCACAGATGCACATAGCCACCGGGGGGAACGTGGACGGGTGTGTACACTGGACGCGGGTTCACACACGAACGAACGCATAATGGAGGGGGGCGCGCATACTCACTCGGGTACTGAGACCCATACGGGCGGCTACGTGAGACGAGCTGCGATATACGCCTGACCCAGTCTGGCACGTGCACAACGTAGTAAGACATCTAGGGCATAGCAGGAAATACAAAGTATGTTGCTCAAGAGCCGTTTGCAGCTGGTGTGTACGTACGTCCCAGTGCTTAATTCGAAGTGTGTAAGTGTACACCGTATTTATCACACAAACCAGATTAAGTCATTGACACCATCAAACGAAGAAGGGCCTCCTGTAATGAAGGCGAAGTGCCAGCAACACATGTGTAAACCTCACCACACACGCATACGATCGACCTTAGTGTGTGTGTGTGTGTGTGTGTGTGTGCGTGTGTGTGTCTACGTCTAAATAATCAAGAGATACACGCCGAAAGACGCTGTATACGTTGAAACATATTGAGTTTCGAGCTGAGCGGGGCTGCAGTGAGATGAAGCGGAAGTCGCGAAAAATGAAGGCCACCTCGAGATACAGCATTATAGCACGTAAAACAAATTGACTGTATTCTACGAAGCCGATCACGGTGCAACTGATAGCTGAAATCAAAACAAGAGTACGCGCTCCAAGACATCGAAACAGCCATCGTCCACCTACGAAGATTGCGGTAGGTCCGCATAGAGATCCAGCTCGAGTATAAAACCGCTTGCAGCTTCACTGGACAGAAAAAATGTCCAATTCCTCTCAAGCGCTTACAATAGGGCAGCTGCCCGCATTTTCAGAGTGCGGCCAACAGGCTTCTTCAAAGCTACAGGTGTACTTACACCGCATACACGCCCTGAAGTAATAGGCATTTGTTCTGTTGTGACGCGACATTGCAAGGACATTGCAAAAATACAAGTGCGAGTATCCCGAATATATACTGAAGGACTAGTTGAGCATGGGCACAGCGCCAGGAGCAGGAAACACGATATCTCGGAGTGCTGACATTTGGTATCGGCTGTTCGCAGCGCCAGTCCGGTGCTCCGGGGGCTTCGCTGTAGCCACTCGCACCGGACTGGGGGTGCTGTCGCTGTGTTCGCCTTCGTTTTTTGCTTCCGCAACTGCTGCTTCCGCACTTTCTTTTCTCTGGATGTTATGGCGGTAAGCCAGAGCGCATCTTGGGAACGGTGGCAGCCCTAAAGGAAGAGGTCCGCTGGCAGAGACCAGCCAAAGCATCAAGCTACCTAGAAAGGAGAGTTTTATGTAGTGCGTCGCACGGCCAAAGCACATGCACCGTCGGCTGTTCAGCAAGCCGCCGCATTGGCGTTGAGGAGCACACTGGTGTGCGGCCTCGCTGCGAACGCAGCAGTGTCTGTAGATCTTTCGCCAAGGCCTGCGCACAGGGTGTGCGCTTGTGCGTGTGCAGTCTGAGCACTTTGCGGGAGTGAAGGCAGACTTGGATCTGAGGATTGGCGACAGGACAACTCGCGTGACAGCACGCAGCCGAACGCGTGGGTACAGTTCATGCCGTGACTAATATTCCTCCCACGTGTAAGT
>NW_026696476.1:0-37228 GCF_030435755.1 Ochotona princeps
GCAGTCTCCATGGTAATATCTGCCGAATTCGTAAAAAGGAGGAAGAATGTATATACAATGTACACTATAGCCTCTCGACTTATCAGAATCTTTCATATTAGAGGAGCGGAAGACAATTCCTGATGATGATGATGATGATGTTCACAGTACATGCCACCGTTTTTTATTCAAGGAGCCTGAAGCACAGGCTTCAGCCTCTCGATTCAGCATGTGTCATCTTCGCACTCAAAATTAGCAAAATGCATCCTTTCATTGATATTCATTCCAAGAGCGATTCTAATTCACTTGAAAAGCCTGATTTAAAAACAGGCCTCGTATACACTGCAGCACAGTGAAGTTGCTCAGCTGCCGAGCGACCGAGTACCGGCGGGGAGCGTGCGCAATTTCCAAGGTTCTACGTGAGGCTGCGATGTGTTAAAAGAGCTAGAGCTAGAAAACTAGGGATGAAAGAGAAACGATTCAAAAATCTGGGCAGCAACGAGAGGTTCCTGCGTTTGCAAAGTACGGAGACGCTTCCAAACAAGGCGACGTGTCTTTGTGCGGCGGCGATCCAGTAGTGTCGCTTCCGCTACACACTGTCAGTGCAAATCACTTGTTGTCAAAGAAAAACGACGGCAAACGCATTAATGACAGCACGGAAGTACTCATACGAAGAGCCATGCCACCAGACAGGCTCACAGTGACTGTAAGCTTCGTGACTGTTGTCATGCACGAGCCACGGTGCACGAGGACGATAATTTGCACACATGAGAACACTGATCCTCGCTGACTATCATGTGTGTGGTGTACTAACATATTTTGCGTGTGCAGCCTTCTACGCTTGTCTCGAGAATCTGCCAGCAACCATGCAGCTATACTCCGCCTTCACCGCGCCGCTGGAGCCGTCTGACCTACAGCAGTGAACTAGGGGAGGCTCGGCTGAGAGAGTAGTATAGAATAACTGAAAATAATGTGATACAGTCTGCGGCTCAGGTGGTCTGCTGACAACACGGATGTATGTGACAGTACAAGCACTTCGCGTCCAAAACTTTGAATCAGGGCTGTTATGTTCGCTCGAAAAGGTAACGCGTCCTGGCGCCGACGCGGCAAGATATGGCAGAAGAGAGACACGATGATATTTTACCGTCTGTAGTGACACCGACAGCACTCAGTCCTCCACATCCTACACCTCTGATGCAGTGTGAGCCTAAACACAGCAAATCACTGGCAAACAAGGGTAGGATCCTCGCGTTTTCATCGCCCCGTAATTGCCTGTGGCGAGCACGCACGCGGTTATTCTTTCGTGTCAGGGCCTGAAATACCTAATCTTTATGAACGTTGGGACCCAACCACCCACAACGGACGCGGGCCCACGACGAATTTCTGTCGTCAGCCGCTGCCCGCTTCTGTGATTGTAGTGAGCGCAGCTATTAAGAGACAATGTAACACCGGCAGCATTCTGTAACATACACATGGAAGCCGCAGTTCGAATCCATAGCCACACTTCGCGATTACTGAAGACAAGCGGAGATAATTCGTGCCGTGAGGCTGCAGTCTCCATGGTAATATCTGCCGAATTCGTAAAAAGGAGGAAGAATGTATATACAATGTACACTATAGCCTCTCGACTTATCAGAATCTTTCATATTAGAGGAGCGGAAGACAATTCCTGATGATGATGATGATGTTCACAGTACATGCCACCGTTTTTTATTCAAGGAGCCTGAAGCACAGGCTTCAGCCTCTCGATTCAGCATGTGTCATCTTCGCACTCAAAATTAGCAAAATGCATCCTTTCATTGATATTCATTCCAAGAGCGATTCTAATTCACTTGAAAAGCCTGATTTAAAAACAGGCCTCGTATACACTGCAGCACAGTGAAGTTGCTCAGCTGCCGAGCGACCGAGTACCGGCGGGGAGCGTGCGCAATTTCCAAGGTTCTACGTGAGGCTGCGATGTGTTAAAAGAGCTAGAGCTAGAAAACTAGGGATGAAAGAGAAACGATTCAAAAATCTGGGCAGCAACGAGAGGTTCCTGCGTTTGCAAAGTACGGAGACGCTTCCAAACAAGGCGACGTGTCTTTGTGCGGCGGCGATCCAGTAGTGTCGCTTCCGCTACACACTGTCAGTGCAAATCACTTGTTGTCAAAGAAAAACGACGGCAAACGCATTAATGACAGCACGGAAGTACTCATACGAAGAGCCATGCCACCAGACAGGCTCACAGTGACTGTAAGCTTCGTGACTGTTGTCATGCACGAGCCACGGTGCACGAGGACGATAATTTGCACACATGAGAACACTGATCCTCGCTGACTATCATGTGTGTGGTGTACTAACATATTTTGCGTGTGCAGCCTTCTACGCTTGTCTCGAGAATCTGCCAGCAACCATGCAGCTATACTCCGCCTTCACCGCGCCGCTGGTGCCGTCTGACCTACAGCAGTGAACTAGGGGAGGCTCGGCTGAGAGAGTAGTATAGAATAACTGAAAATAATGTGATACAGTCTGTGGCTCAGGTGGGCTGCTGACAACACGGATGTATGTGACAGTACAAGCACTTCGCGTCCAAAACTTTGAATCAGGGCTGTTATGCTTGTTCGAAAAGTAACGCGTCCTGGCGCCGACGCGGCAAGACAGGGTAGAAGAGAGACACGATGATATTTTACCGTCTGTAGTGACACCGACAGCACTCAGTCCTCCACATCCTACACCTCTGATGCAGTATGAGCCTAAACACAGCAAATCACTGGCAAACAAGGGTAGGATCCTCGCGTTTTCATCGCCCCGTATTTGCCTGTGGCGAGCACGCACGCGGTTATTCTTTCGTGTCAGGGCCTGAAATACCTAATCTTTATGAACGCGGGCTCACGACGAATTTCTGTCGTCAGCCGCTGCCCGCTTCTGTGATTGTAGTGAGCGCAGCTATTAAGAGACAAGGTAACACCGGCAGCATTCTGTAACATACACATGGAAGCGGGGCCGCAGTTCGAATCATAGCCACACTTCGCGATTACTGAAGACAAGCGGAGATAATTCGTGCCGTGAGCTTGCAGTCTCCATGGTAATATCTGCGGAATTCGTAAAAAGGAGGAAGAATGTATATACAATGTACACTATAACCTCTCGACTTATCAGAATCTTTCATATTAGAGGAGCGGAAGACAATTCCTGATGATGATGATAATGATGTTCACAGTACATGCTACGGTTTTTTATTCAAGGAGCCTGAAGCACAGGCTTCAGCCTCTCGATTCAGCATGTGTCATGTTCGCACTCAGAATTAGCAAAATGCATCCTTTTATTGATATTCACTCCAACATCGATTCTAATTCACTTGAAGGCATGATTTAACACCAGCCCTCGTATACACTGCAGCATAGTGAAGTTGCTCAGCTGCCGAGCGACCGAGTACCGGCGGGGAGCGTGCGCAATTTCGAAGGTTCTATGTGAGGCTGCGATGTGTGAAAAGAGCTATAAAACTAGCGATGAAAGAGAGATGATTCAAAAGTCTGGGCAGGAACGAAAGGTTCCTGCGTTTGCAAAGTACGGAGACGCTTCCAAACAAGGCGACGTGTCTTTGTGCTGCGGCGATCCGGTAGTGTTGCTTCTGGTACACACTCTCTGACAACAAGTGAAAAACGACGGCAAACGCATTAATGACAGCACGGAAGTACTCATACGAAGAGCCATGCCGCCAGACAGCTTCACAGTGACTGTAAGCTTCGTGACTGTTGTCATGCACGAGCCACGGTGCACGAGGACGATAATTTGCACACATGAGAACATTGATCCTCGCTGACTATCATGTGTGTGGTGTACTAACATATTTTCCGTGTGCAGCCTTCTACGCTTGTCTCGAGAATCTGCCAGCAACCGTGCAGCTATACTCCGCCTTCACCGCGCCGCTGGTGCCGTCTGACCTACAGCAGTGAACTAGGGGAGGCTCGGCTGAGAGAATAGTATAGAATAACTGAAAATAATGTGATACAGTCTGCGGCTCAGGTGGTCTGCTGACAACACGGATGTATGTGACAGTACAAGCACTTCGCGTCCAAAACTTTGAATCAGGGCTGTTATGCTTGTTCGAAAAGTAACGCGTCCTGGCGCCGACGCGGCAAGATATGGCAGAAGAGAGACACGATGATATTTTACCGTCTGTAGTGACACCGACAGCACTCAGTCCTCCACATCCTACACCTCTGATGCAGTGTGAGCCTAAACACAGCAAATCACTGGCAAACAAGGGTAGGATCCTCGCGTTTTCATCGCCCCGTAATTGCCTGTGCGAGCACGCACGCGGTTATTCTTTCGTGTCAGGGCCTGAAATACCTAATCTTTATGAACGTTGGGACCCAACCACCCACAACGGACGCGGGCCCACGACGAATTTCTGTCGTCAGCCGCTGCCCGCTTCTGTGATTGTAGTGAGCGCAGCTATTGAGAGACAATGTAACACCGGCAGCATTCTGTAACATACACATGGAAGCCGCAGTTCGAATCCATAGCCACACTTCGCGATTACTGAAGACAAGCGGAGATAATTCGTGCCGTGAGGCTGCAGTCTCCATGGTAATATCTGCCGAATTCGTAAAAAGGAGGAAGAATGTATATACAATGTACACTATAGCCTCTCGACTTATCAGAATCTTTCATATTAGAGGAGCGGAAGACAATTCCTGATGATGATGATGATGTTCACAGTACATGCCACCGTTTTTTATTCAAGGAGCCTGAAGCACAGGCTTCAGCCTCTCGATTCAGCATGTGTCATCTTCGCACTCAAAATTAGCAAAATGCATCCTTTCATTGATATTCATTCCAAGAGCGATTCTAATTCACTTGAAAAGCCTGATTTAAAAACAGGCCTCGTATACACTGCAGCACAGTGAAGTTGCTCAGCTGCCGAGCGACCGAGTACCGGCGGGGAGCGTGCGCAATTTCCAAGGTTCTACGTGAGGCTGCGATGTATTAAAAGAGCTAGAGCTAGAAAACTAGGGATGAAAGAGAAACGATTCAAAAATCTGGGCAGCAACGAGAGGTTCCTGCGTTTGCAAAGTACGGAGACGCTTCCAAACAAGGCGACGTGTCTTTGTGCGGCGGCGATCCAGTAGTGTCGCTTCCGCTACACACTGTCAGTGCAAATCACTTGTTGTCAAAGAAAAACGACGGCAAACGCATTAATGACAGCACGGAAGTACTCATACGAAGAGCCATGCCACCAGACAGGCTCACAGTGACTGTAAGCTTCGTGACTGTTGTCATGCACGAGCCACGGTGCACGAGGACGATAATTTGCACACATGAGAACACTGATGCTCGCTGACTATCATGTGTGTGGTGTACTAACATATTTTGCGTGTGCAGCCTTCTACGCTTGTCTCGAGAATCTGCCAGCAACCATGCAGCTATACTCCGCCTTCACCGCGCCGCTGGTGCCGTCTGACCTACAGCAGTGAACTAGGGGAGGCTCGACTGAGAGAGTAGTATAGAATAACTGAAAATAATGTGATACAGTCTGTGGCTCAGGTGGGCTGCTGACAACACGGATGTATGTGACAGTACAAGCACTTCGCGTCCAAAACTTTGAATCAGGGCTGTTATGCTTGTTCGAAAAGTAACGCGTCCTGGCGCCGACGCGGCAAGACAGGGTAGAAGAGAGACACGATGATATTTTACCGTCTGTAGTGACACCGACAGCACTCAGTCCTCCACATCCTACACCTCTGATGCAGTATGAGCCTAAACACAGCAAATCACTGGCAAACAAGGGTAGGATCCTCGCGTTTTCATCGCCCCGTATTTGCCTGTGGCGAGCACGCACGCGGTTATTCTTTCGTGTCAGGGCCTGAAATACCTAATCTTTATGAACGCGGGCTCACGACGAATTTCTGTCGTCAGCCGCTGCCCGCTTCTGTGATTGTAGTGAGCGCAGCTATTAAGAGACAAGGTAACACCGGCAGCATTCTGTAACATACACATGGAAGCGGGGCCGCAGTTCGAATCCATAGCCACACTTCGCGATTACTGAAGACAAGCGGAGATAATTCGTGCCGTGAGGCTGCAGTCTCCATGGTAATATCTGCCGAATTCGTAAAAAGGAGGAAGAATGTATATACAATGTACACTATAGCCTCTCGACTTATCAGAATCTTTCATATTAGAGGAGCGGAAGACAATTCCTGATGATGATGATGATGTTCACAGTACATGCCACCGTTTTTTATTCAAGGAGCCTGAAGCACAGGCTTCAGCCTCTCGATTCAGCATGTGTCATCTTCGCACTCAAAATTAGCAAAATGCATCCTTTCATTGATATTCATTCCAAGAGCGATTCTAATTCACTTGAAAAGCCTGATTTAAAAACAGGCCTCGTATACACTGCAGCACAGTGAAGTTGCTCAGCTGCCGAGCGACCGAGTACCGGCGGGGAGCGTGCGCAATTTCCAAGGTTCTACGTGAGGCTGCGATGTGTTAAAAGAGCTAGAGCTAGAAAACTAGGGATGAAAGAGAAACGATTCAAAAATCTGGGCAGCAACGAGAGGTTCCTGCGTTTGCAAAGTACGGAGACGCTTCCAAACAAGGCGACGTGTCTTTGTGCGGCGGCGATCCAGTAGTGTCGCTTCCGCTACACACTGTCAGTGCAAATCACTTGTTGTCAAAGAAAAACGACGGCAAACGCATTAATGACAGCACGGAAGTACTCATACGAAGAGCCATGCCACCAGACAGGCTCACAGTGACTGTAAGCTTCGTGACTGTTGTCATGCACGAGCTACGGTGCACGAGGACGATAATTTGCACACATGAGAACACTGATCCTCGCTGACTATCATGTGTGTGGTGTACTAACATATTTTGCGTGTGCAGCCTTCTACGCTTGTCTCGAGAATCTGCCAGCAACCATGCAGCTATACTCCGCCTTCACCGCGCCGCTGGTGCCGTCTGACCTACAGCAGTGAACTAGGGGAGGCTCGGCTGAGAGAGTAGTATAGAATAACTGAAAATAATGTGATACAGTCTGTGGCTCAGGTGGGCTGCTGACAACACGGATGTATGTGACAGTACAAGCACTTCGCGTCCAAAACTTTGAATCAGGGCTGTTATGCTTGTTCGAAAAGTAACGCGTCCTGGCGCCGACGCGGCAAGACAGGGTTAGAAGAGAGACACGATGATATTTTACCGTCTGTAGTGACACCGACAGCACTCAGTCCTCCACATCCTACACCTCTGATGCAGTATGAGCCTAAACACAGCAAATCACTGGCAAACAAGGGTAGGATCCTCGCGTTTTCATCGCCCCGTATTTGCCTGTGGCGAGCACGCACGCGGTTATTCTTTCGTGTCAGGGCCTGAAATACCTAATCTATATGAACGCGGGCTCACGACGAATTTCTGTCGTCAGCCGCTGCCCGCTTCTGTGATTGTAGTGAGCGCAGCTATTAAGAGACAAGGTAACACCGGCAGCATTCTGTAACATACACATGGAAGCGGGGCCGCAGTTCGAATCCATAGCCACACTTCGCGATTACTGAAGACAAGCGGAGATAATTCGTGCCGTGAGGTTGCAGTCTCCATGGTAATATCTGCGGAATTCGTAAAAAGGAGGAAGAATGTATATACAATGTACACTATAACCTCTCGACTTATCAGAATCTTTCATATTAGAGGAGCGGAAGACAATTCCTGATGATGATGATAATGATGTTCACAGTACATGCTACGGTTTTTTATTCAAGGAGCCTGAAGCACAGGCTTCAGCCTCTCGATTCAGCATGTGTCATGTTCGCACTCAGAATTAGCAAATGCATCCTTTTATTGATATTCACTCCAACATCGATTCTAATTCACTTGAAAGGCATGATTTAACACCAGCCCTCGTATACACTGCAGCATAGTGAAGTTGCTCAGCTGCCGAGCGACCGAGTACCGGCGGGGAGCGTGCGCAATTTCGAAGGTTCTATGTGAGGCTGCGATGTGTGAAAAGAGCTATAAAACTAGCGATGAAAGAGAGATGATTCAAAAGTCTGGGCAGGAACGAAAGGTTCCTGCGTTTGCAAAGTACGGAGACGCTTCCAAACAAGGCGACGTGTCTTTGTGCTGCGGCGATCCGGTAGTGTTGCTTCTGGTACACACTCTCTGACAACAAGTGAAAAACGACGGCAAACGCATTAATGACAGCACGGAAGTACTCATACGAAGAGCCATGCCGCCAGACAGCTTCACAGTGACTGTAAGCTTCGTGACTGTTGTCATGCACGAGCCACGGTGCACGAGGACGATAATTTGCACACATGAGAACATTGATCCTCGCTGACTATCATGTGTGTGGTGTACTAACATATTTTGCGTGTGCAGCCTTCTACGCTTGTCTCGAGAATCTGCCAGCAACCGTGCAGCTATACTCCGCCTTCACCGCGCCGCTGGTGCCGTCTGACCTACAGCAGTGAACTAGGGGAGGCTCGGCTGAGAGAATAGTATAGAATAACTGAAAATAATGTGATACAGTCTGCGGCTCAGGTGGTCTGCTGACAACACGGATGTATGTGACAGTACAAGCACTTCGCGTCCAAAACTTTGAATCAGGGCTGTTATGCTTGTTCGAAAAGTAACGCGTCCTGGCGCCGACGCGGCAAGATATGGCAGAAGAGAGACACGATGATATTTTACCGTCTGTAGTGACACCGACAGCACTCAGTCCTCCACATCCTACACCTCTGATGCAGTGTGAGCCTAAACACAGCAAATCACTGGCAAACAAGGGTAGGATCCTCGCGTTTTCATCGCCCCGTAATTGCCTGTGGCGAGCACGCACGCGGTTATTCTTTCGTGTCAGGGCCTGAAATACCTAATCTTTATGAACGTTGGGACCCAACCACCCACAACGGACGCGGGCCCACGACGAATTTCTGTCGTCAGCCGCTGCCCGCTTCTGTGATTGTAGTGAGCGCAGCTATTGAGAGACAATGTAACACCGGCAGCATTCTGTAACATACACATGGAAGCCGCAGTTCGAATCCATAGCCACACTTCGCGATTACTGAAGACAAGCGGAGATAATTCGTGCCGTGAGGCTGCAGTCTCCATGGTAATATCTGCCGAATTCGTAAAAAGGAGGAAGAATGTATATACAATGTACACTATAGCCTCTCGACTTATCAGAATCTTTCATATTAGAGGAGCGGAAGACAATTCCTGATGATGATGATGATGTTCACAGTACATGCCACCGTTTTTTATTCAAGGAGCCTGAAGCACAGGCTTCAGCCTCTCGATTCAGCATGTGTCATCTTCGCACTCAAAATTAGCAAAATGCATCCTTTCATTGATATTCATTCCAAGAGCGATTCTAATTCACTTGAAAAGCCTGATTTAAAAACAGGCCTCGTATACACTGCAGCACAGTGAAGTTGCTCAGCTGCCGAGCGACCGAGTACCGGCGGGGAGCGTGCGCAATTTCCAAGGTTCTACGTGAGGCTGCGATGTATTAAAAGAGCTAGAGCTAGAAAACTAGGGATGAAAGAGAAACGATTCAAAAATCTGGGCAGCAACGAGAGGTTCCTGCGTTTGCAAAGTACGGAGACGCTTCCAAACAAGGCGACGTGTCTTTGTGCGGCGGCGATCCAGTAGTGTCGCTTCCGCTACACACTGTCAGTGCAAATCACTTGTTGTCAAAGAAAAACGACGGCAAACGCATTAATGACAGCACGGAAGTACTCATACGAAGAGCCATGCCACCAGACAGGCTCACAGTGACTGTAAGCTTCGTGACTGTTGTCATGCACGAGCCACGGTGCACGAGGACGATAATTTGCACACATGAGAACACTGATGCTCGCTGACTATCATGTGTGTGGTGTACTAACATATTTTGCGTGTGCAGCCTTCTACGCTTGTCTCGAGAATCTGCCAGCAACCATGCAGCTATACTCCGCCTTCACCGCGCCGCTGGTGCCGTCTGACCTACAGCAGTGAACTAGGGGAGGCTCGACTGAGAGAGTAGTATAGAATAACTGAAAATAATGTGATACAGTCTGTGGCTCAGGTGGGCTGCTGACAACACGGATGTATGTGACAGTACAAGCACTTCGCGTCCAAAACTTTGAATCAGGGCTGTTATGCTTGTTCGAAAAGTAACGCGTCCTGGCGCCGACGCGGCAAGACAGGGTAGAAGAGAGACACGATGATATTTTACCGTCTGTAGTGACACCGACAGCACTCAGTCCTCCACATCCTACACCTCTGATGCAGTATGAGCCTAAACACAGCAAATCACTGGCAAACAAGGGTAGGATCCTCGCGTTTTCATCGCCCCGTATTTGCCTGTGGCGAGCACGCACGCGGTTATTCTTTCGTGTCAGGGCCTGAAATACCTAATCTTTATGAACGCGGGCTCACGACGAATTTCTGTCGTCAGCCGCTGCCCGCTTCTGTGATTGTAGTGAGCGCAGCTATTAAGTGACAAGGTAACACCGGCAGCATTCTGTAACATACACATGGAAGCGGGGCCGCAGTTCGAATCCATAGCCACACTTCGCGATTACTGAAGACAAGCGGAGATAATTCGTGCCGTGAGGTTGCAGTCTCCATGGTAATATCTGCCGAATTCGTAAAAAGGAGGAAGAATGTATATACAATGTACACTATAGCCTCTCGACTTATCAGAATCTTTCATATTAGAGGAGCGGAAGACAATTCCTGATGATGATGATAATGATGTTCACAGTACATGCTACCGTTTTTTATTCAAGGAGCCTGAAGCACAGGCTTCAGCCTCTCGATTCAGCATGTGTCATGTTCGCACTCAGAATTAGCAAAATGCATCCTTTTATTGATATTCACTCCAACATCGATTCTAATTCACTTGAAAGGCATGATTTAACACCAGCCCTCGTATACACTGCAGCATAGTGAAGTTGCTCAGCTGCCGAGCGACCGAGTACCGGCGGGGAGCGTGCGCAATTTCGAAGGTTCTATGTGAGGCTGCGATGTGTGAAAAGAGCTATAAAACTAGCGATGAAAGAGAGATGATTCAAAAGTCTGGGCAGGAACGAAAGGTTCCTGCGTTTGCAAAGTACGGAGACGCTTCCAAACAAGGCGACGTGTCTTTGTGCTGCGGCGATCCGGTAGTGTTGCTTCCGCTACACACTCTCTGACAACAAGTGAAAAACGACGGCAAACGCATTAATGACAGCACGGAAGTACTCATACGAAGAGCCATGCCGCCAGACAGCTTCACAGTGACTGTAAGCTTCGTGACTGTTGTCATGCACGAGCCACGGTGCACGAGGACGATAATTTGCACACATGAGAACATTGATCCTCGCTGACTATCATGTGTGTGGTGTACTAACATATTTTGCGTGTGCAGCCTTCTACGCTTGTCTCGAGAATCTGCCAGCAACCGTGCAGCTATACTCCGCCTTCACCGCGCCGCTGGTGCCGTCTGACCTACAGCAGTGAACTAGGGGAGGCTCGGCTGAGAGAATAGTATAGAATAACTGAAAATAATGTGATACAGTCTGCGGCTCAGGTGGTCTGCTGACAACACGGATGTATGTGACAGTACAAGCACTTCGCGTCCAAAACTTTGAATCAGGGCTGTTATGCTTGTTCGAAAAGTAACGCGTCCTGGCGCCGACGCGGCAAGACATGGCGGAAGAGAGACATGATGATATTTTACCGTCGGTAGTGACACCGACAGCACTCAGT
The DNA here is from genome assembly GCF_030435755.1 of Ochotona princeps. Taxonomy (NCBI): domain Eukaryota; kingdom Metazoa; phylum Chordata; class Mammalia; order Lagomorpha; family Ochotonidae; genus Ochotona; species Ochotona princeps. The sequence goes on from NW_026696476.1 coordinate 11,692, forward strand.
CCACCACATCCTACACCTCTGATGCAGTATGAGCCTAAACACAGCAAATCACTGGCAAACAAGGGTAGGATCCTCGCGTTTTCATTGCCCCGTATATGCCTACGGAACAAGAGGTTCCTCCGTTCGCAAAGTATGGAGACGCTTCCAACAAGGCAACGTCTGTTTGTGCTGCGGCGATCCGGCAGTGTTGCTTCTGCTACATACTGTCTGTGCAAATCACTTGTTTGTGAAGGAGTCAGCAGGAGCCACCATACGTGCAGCTTCAGCTGCTTTTATGAAAGAGAAAGCGCCCCCCAAGCCATGTCTCGCGGCTGGAAGAAGAATGGTCGCTTAAAAGGATGGTATTAGGTGTCAACTTCTCCGAGACGACTGATTGCATATGATCTCTCTTCTGGCAGTGCCGCTGCCATACAAAGCATGTTCAAGAACCAGTGTTTCGGGTAGAGTATCGCTTCAGATCCGTCTCCTGAGCCAGATATAGCAATGTATACCCTCATATGTATTACAGTCGTATGGTAGTCCTCACAACCATGTCCTAGCTCAATGTGGTCGACGAGTTTCGACTGTTTAGATATACACATACGGATATGCGGATATCACAGATATATTCGGTGTCCCCCAATACGACCTTACGAATATGTTAATACTTGTCTACAACGAGCGATCGATTCTAGATGCCTATAGATCTAGAGAAAAAAGACGCCCTAACGGAGTAGGTTAATTCTGGAAAGGAAAGAAAGGGCAGCACGTGTATGTCATCATTTTCAGAGGAACAAACCAGAAGTGGGCACAGGGGCTAGAACAGGGTCCGCCGCCTTGGTTCTCAGAGTGAGTGACGGGCAAACTTCGCATCCAGAAGACGTCGTGGATTTTGCCTGCTAGGTATCAGGTTACTTACGTAGCGCTCTCTTTCTACACAAAAAAACAATGAACGCAAGCAACGCAAATATCTTCCTCGCCTCATCGCGAGCATATATTGTCTGTACAGATATTTGGCTTTTTTTTCCCTTATATCGTACAGATGCTGGTCAGCACACGATGAAACGGCGACACCGGCAGGGAGCACGCAGCACTACAGGGGCACACTGGTAGTAGCTTGTGTACCTATATTCGTCATAATCTTGCCCGAAAACTTGTCTACGGACGCTGCGCGTCCTCAGAAACATCCGCATTCGATAGTCGTAAGACGCCGCAGGTATCGATTAACTGTTTTTATCGATAACCGTTGAGCAGAAGCAGCTCCTCGGCTGCTCCGCGACTCCTGCAGAGTGGTCCACATAGATTCCGCTCCCCTGTAATAGCTCGTGTCAGCATATCGGTACATCGTGGAGGCACCCAGCCACCCAGCTGTGTACCACGCAGCGGCAGCTCGTGGAGTAGCACGCATGAAAATGTATGCGCAAAATTGACAGCCGTAGGGCTGCACGCCGACGCTCTCCACCTGTACATCCGTTTCCTAGACTTATACCAAAATCTCACCCCTGCTAGGCACTGCTAATAATACGCTGGCGGCTACAAGGAGCGCCGGGCGAGCTGTTCCGCGACGGACTAGCGTTCGGCCACTGTCGGCAAACCGGTTCTCGGGCTGCACACCTATGCTGGTGCGGTGTTTCCCCGGTCTCACCTGTTATCCGGAAGTTCCCTTTACACGAATGATTCCCTCCGCCATCCGAAAGCGGACCCGACGATAGCGAAAAGCAGCACGCCGGCTTGTGTCACCTGAAAAAGACAGTCACGGTTTCTAGGGTAGCTTCAGCAGCTTCCAAGGCAAGGTCTGCGCACGCGTCCAGTACCTATCCTACACACACACGTAGTCTGCTACGAGGATCATTCAGTACATCTAGCATGTCTCAGTGTCTTCCGTCCAAACGTTGAAGCTAATAATGTAGCAATGGGGTGGCCTTAAAAAATGTACTGAAGTACGTAGTAATGCTGCCAGCAGGATTTCGCCCTTTTTTCGAGGATGGAGTTGTATACCCCTGCTAGTTTCCTCGAGAGAAAAAACGAGTTCAGGCTCTTCCGGCTTGAAATAGCGTAGGCATCGTAGAGGTATGCGGGGGTATCTTTATTTCTAACCTGTGCAGCACACTGATGCACGTAGGCCTGCGAAGATGCTAGGAAGGTAGATGGACTTTTATTTCTCTACCCTGCTCGTGCCGGTGGGCCTCTCCCCTAACATGCCCCTATCTATCTACGTGTATAAATGCACTATGTAGGTGTTTCCAACCAAAAGAGCAGCTCCTTTCCCTGTGCCAACAGATGCGCCTGTGAATATATGAGGGGTGGTATACGCATTAAAATGTGCAGAGTCCCCTTTACCTAGACATTTATCGACAATCCGCAATAGTGAAGGCATTTCGATCCCCGTACGCGTTGCCGCCCGTAACAGGATCAGCCTGCGGATTGTCCCAAATTAAGGAAACCTTTAGACAGCTGCACACTATCGACGGGAACAGCATGTGCAGCTGTGCCAGGTTGCAATGAGCACTGAGACGAGATTGTAGGCGCATATACGCACAGAGGCGCCTGTCGTCCTCTCGGAGCAGCAGAAGTCCCTCGATAGCTCATGAGCCTCATTTGCAGTGCGCAATGCCGTACTTGTAGCCACGTAAGGCACCCCCGTGCTCGTATACGTTCTTTATACGGATGGACATGCTCGTAACATCCTGGGAACGGAGGATGTACAGAGCCTGCATTAAGGGTTGCTGTAAACGCCTTGTTGCGACGGGACGCCGGCGACGTGAGAGGTATCCTTGAGAATTTTTTTATGGTGTTCGTCTGTACAGATGGAAGCACGCTGTAAGGAGATGGGTACGGGCCAGCATTGGGCGTTGAACAGAAGGCTGCTTTTTCGCACGTGGAACTTGTGGGCCCAGGGCGCGCGGAAAGCTGGGAGATGCACGCAAAGGCAGGAGCGCAGTGACAATGAGCTGCAAGCTCCGGAAACGGCAGAGATGCCACACGTAGTGTTGCGTGGTGCGTATGGGCGACTTATGGCGCCTAACTGCAGCGTGGACCTCTGAGTCCCACCGGTACCCAAATACGCTTTGATTCGTCGACGATACAACAGGGGGGCTGAGGTTGCATCTGCGAGGCTGGATACAAGTACCGTCCTGGGTACCGATGGTGGCCCCTGCGCGCAGCTGCGGATTAACATATGTTGCACGAGGCAGGTATTTCCAGTGTATCAGTACGGTGTGTCTTTGTCTTTAGGACGCTCTCCATGTTGGCTCCATAGCCGGTGCTGCCCCCAGGATGGACCGCGTAGAAGGAATGTACCTCACCTATACATGCGGTGACGTGCTTCCGAGGTACGCGACGAACCGCACCCGATTTTCTAGTGTGGCGAAAGTCTATGTGCTATAATTTTTTATGGCACGCAGTTGTCGGTGAAGGGCGCGACTCCTGACGTCAGATGCTACGTAGGGTACAGATATATTCAGGTTCCTACATTCTTCTCCGCCATCTCGTGAGACGTTTCCGACGCCGGGACGACAGGGGCAGCATGACCACAATGCTTCGAGCAGCTAGCCGCCCTGGTAACACCTCTTTATGCCCACACTAGACATGGTAGTCAAACATTGAATCTAGGTATTGAGCGTCGCTTTCATCTGGTAGCCTCTCTAAACCCCTTTCGATTTGTGTCGTAGCATGGATCGGCGCGACGACTAGCCTATTTCGCCTCCCCTCAGTTTGTCAGCACCTGTGCTGCTTCACGAGGTCATCGCATATCGACATAACCTCCTAGACATATTATGACGTAACCTGGCATACCTAGGAAGTTTTCCTGTGCTACGTAGCGCAGATTTGGACGGAAGCCTACTTCGCTGAACACACCTGCGTGGCTTTCAGGGCCCCGCTCACTCGGGTACGCGACGTCTACGGTAGGCAGGAGTGTATATACAAGGCAGCTTTTCGCGTAGGGTCGAGGAAGCTGCACTGCAGGGAGGATAAACCGAGACCCACAGCGGCTTTAAAGACGCTGGTAGAGTCCCCACACAAGCGTGTGGTTGTCCAAAAGCCCTGTCCTGCGAATGCGTACGCTGAAGCGCAGCACCGTTATACGTGTCCCTAGTGTGGTAGCCCTAGCTACAGCAACACGAACACCGCATATCACAACCCCCCAACCCCGGCCCAGGCAGCTGCAAACGTACACACACAGCTGCTCCCGCGGTGGTCTAGCCTAGATACGGTGTCCCAAGATACCAGGATAGTAACAGCCGCTACGCTGCAGTAGCTTTTCTTACCCTGCGTAGCCCTTTTATCAACTCATATATAGGTGATAGGCGTCATCCTATGAAACGGAATCCTCCGCACGGACACCAGATCAAGCTGGCTAAGGCGTTTGTAAGGCCCCCAAGTATTCCGTAAAACCTTTGAAAAGAATGTAGGCACGCTTTCTGGTACAAGGTCTACGCATATACGATGGACAGCTGTACTCAGGTATCGTTACGGGCAGCAGCGCTTGACAGGCTGGCCGAGAAAATAGATGTGCCACCAAAACATAGATTTCTATTGTATCGCATCCGTCGTCCCGGCGCTAGAATGCTCTTTCTGGCTTTGAATAGGGTAAGGGCAGGCCCGAGGGCCGCTGTGGGTAGTACTACGCATGTTTGCGTCGATTCACATAGCGTGGGTTTCAAGAATCTAGAAGTCCTACCAGAATACCTGAATATTTCTCGCTAAACGAGTTTTAGGCGTGTTTGGCATTGTCAGATTCATTTTGTTGAGTGTCTCGGCGAGGTCAGCCTACCCGGGGAGCCCAAACGCTTTTTGTTTGGGGGACCTGTCCCTGCCCTGCAGGAGAGCAATGCAGAATCTACACGAATCACAGCGCTAGTACAGTCAAGACCCAGGTTGCTGATTTACTGCCTAAAATCAGATGCCGCGCCGCAGGACGGGTCCGACTGCCCTAACCATGTGCAAGCTTAAGCGCCACCCCTTCACAGCTTAATTCTGTTGCAAGGTCCTTATTTTGTGCGCGCACTGAGGAAGCTTGAAAATCTTGAGTTACACACCGTAAGTGCGTTCTGAAAGGTTCCGGCTCATTAACGCAGCAGCATAGCTGTAAAGCCTGTTCTGATGTGCGTCTGAGAGACCAGAGTGCACAGATGCAGGATTCTGCAGGTCGTTCAGAACGCCTAAGAGAACATGTTAGCGCCTCGCGCATAAACCGCATTTCTGGCGGTGTGGTTCCTGATATCCATAATGCCAAGAACAGACGTAGGTTCTCAGACCTTCCGAGCTCTTACCTGGGATTTGATGGCACCACCACTCAAATACAGTTCTGCATCCCCAGGAACCTGTGTTGAAGAGCAGGAACTCCACACTGAGCAGCATTATTATAGGTAGCTGCATCGGGGCTTTCTAGACTATGAGTTGCTGACAGCAGAGAAAAAAAATCTTATTGGATGCGTGTTAGTCACACCCCCAAAGGCTATGCGTATGAGGGTATTGTGCGGTACCGTTAGAGGCTGGGCACTGCCAACGATCGATGAACGACGCTCGCGTATGAGCAAACAATACGTATCCGCTTCAAAGGACAGCCTCGAATAGTAGTGACAATAAATCTATGAGGGGGCCGCTGTTGGTGAAATGTCCACGACAATGTGATGCAGTCACTGTTGGTGGCGAGGAACGTATGTTTATTTTGGTACTGTGTAATACGCAGGGTATGTGCAGGCATGCACAGTACAAGCAATGTTTAAGGGTTGAACATAACAGATAGCCACCAGCCTAGAAACCGGCAAGCAAAGCAGATGTAGGGGTCCACGGCACCACCGGGGTGGCGTCATTCTCCACCTATCGAAGCGAGGACCTGCATTTAGGAGGAGGGACTGCGGGGACAAGGAGAGGACCAAGGGATGCTTTGGAGCACGTAAAAAAGGATTGGCGTCTTTGAAAGAAGCTATGTAGGATCGCATACGCGCAACAGGCAGCTTGGGATGAGATAGATCACTAAAGTGACGGCGCCGGCTGGCATTTAGAGCGAAGGACGCTGGTGAGAGTCCATATAGTAGGATGGATTGCAGGAAAACCAGTGTAACATACAAGCTGGCTTGATGCAGATAATGTATATGACCGGTACACTCACAAAATATGACTCCAGGCACTGGCAATGCATCTAGAATACGGGTTAAAGGTAACGCTCACCCTAGAGATTGGCAATTATCGCCCCCGCTTCCTCGTTTCTAGTAGGCTAGACTCCATCGATCCGACACCGGCGGCTGCTTCGCAGCGACCTAGTGCACGGGAACAAACTAGCTGACGCTGGATGCCCTAGACAGCCGTGCAGAAACACACACTGTATTACAGATCCCGAAGGTTACTGTGGAAGGCCCTCTAACATGAGGAGCCGTGGTAGAAGAAACCTCAAGAAACGTTGAAGGCGGGTCACTGGTCACTGCAAGTGCTACTGCACCAGAATTGACGATCTTCTTTCTACTAATGCACCACGGAAAATACTCAAGGTGCCGGGCCTACCACGGATGCTTCGACAGTATATACAGTGAGGCGCTGCCACATAGTCTCTTCGCATTGCTACACCAGCGATTTCCTAGCATATCAGCAATGCTTTCTGCTCCATGGTGTTGATCCTCGTGCCCTGCCTCTTTCATAATAGCTTGAGCTACGACAGGAGACTATTTCGTCGCAGCGCAGCTTTAAGGAGCAACAGCATCAGCATTGGGACCGCCAGGGGCAGTAGCATCGTTGGAACTACGGTGAAGGGCGAATCGGGTTGTCACAGCAACAAAGGACAGCCTGGATATCTGAATAGAGTGCAGATCTCACGACTGGAATGAGTAACTCCGTGCAGTGTAAGTAGCATTTTTAATGTTGGGTCATTCAAGTTTGACACGCAGATGGCTCCATAGGCCGTCTGCTGCCATGGCTCAGCTCCAGAGAGCCATGGGCAAAAGGCGAGTACACAAGGAAGAGTAAGAGTAGCGTGGTCAGTAGCACCAGTGCGAGCGGCAAAAAGAGAAACGATTACAACAGCATATGATGCAGGAGGAACAGCAGCATCGGCCTGACAAGAGAACCGCATTTGGAACGAAAGTCAGAGATCAGCAGACGTGTTAAGACGGGGATGTACGGGCAGGCACGGTTGTTTGCTGCCCCTCGCCCCACAGCAAAGTCGAGTCCGAGGTGCCCAACGGCATCGCCTCACCAGTGGCTTCTGTCAACACCGGACTTGATACCGAGCTTGTTCATCTACAGGCTTCTTACAGAAAACGGCAGCCGTCACCTCAGCGGGACAGTGACAGGAAGACGACAATACACGTGTTGACTCTCAATGATACAGCAGAAAGGGTTCGGTATGAAATTAAAAAGATGAGAGATAACAAACGGGTGATAGCACATGGTGTTGGAAGACGCGGCAGGATCAAACCTGCTAGCCATCCATGCTGCGTTGAAGGTAGATTCAGCGGCTGCCCGAGCGGCAGAAAGGAGCCTTTACAAAACCTCATCAGACCGATCTAGCCAACCACAGAGGATATTGAGGCTTGTTGGTTTCTCTGCGCAGAAAGGCACTCTCTAGAGCGGCGAGGCTGAAAATCCCTACCCCTCACTGGCAATGTCAGCCACGGGGGAGCAAATGCGTAACACAGGAAGCAGCAGCACTAGCAGCAATTGAATGCACGCCATCAACTGGAGGATGAAAGGCAGCTACAGCTGGGTGTGAAATAGACACTATAACCTATAAGGGGCCCTCCTTACTATTTCAGCTCCCGACAGGTCATGAAGTTAAAACTATAGACACATAGTGTCTGGGTGTCCTCGTGCCAAAGGATCAGACATAATTAGATGCCTAACTAACCATCTAACAGTCGTTTCTGAAGGTAGAATCAGGAAGGCAGAACCCCGTAGTGCCCCCGTGATACTCATGTACACCGTTTAAGTGACGGCTTTGACAGCACAACAAAACAGGAGCTGGAACAGCAGTGCTCCTTCCTAAGCTCTGTGCTTGTTTCGGGAATGGAGGAAATGTCGTCTATTAATGAGCGTGTTTCTTGCTGCTCCGTCCGCGACGAATACAATATACAGGTCTTTTTCGCGACCGTCTATCTGATAAGTTCAGAAGGTTGGTGCTTCAGGAGCAACAGAAGCAGTAACAATCATACCTCTATTAACTCACAAGCGGCAGAGTTACGTGCCACGTGGCAGCCCTCTTCGTGCGAATAAGCCCGCAGAAATCATTTGAGGCGCTATAGGAAAAGGGGACCGCGAGCGGTGCAGCAGTTGCACCTCCGGGTGAGCTCCGCGTTCTTCTGGACGAACTTAAAGGTTGTCAATCACGTTTCCTGATGCTCCGGCAGTGATCCTCCCTTTTTTTTGTCCGTCCGAAGCTATACCTCCCTCTGTATCAAGAGGCCGTTTCACCAGACGATACATTGTTCGAAGGTCCGGGCTGCAATGCTGCCTCAGGTGAATTAAAGCAGCGGGTTCTGACGCCTGACACCTTGAAGACAACTACATTCGCCTGCACAAGGAGAAGCTACGATGGCTTTTGGAATCGACGCAGCTCCTACTGTTTTGATTCAGGTAACCCACCGCCAGCATTTCCAGAAGAACTCGAGAATCAATTCAACCGACACCACCTATAACAAAGGAATCTATCCTGTTCAATGAAAAGGAAGCATTGGCGTGTACTGTCAAATGAGCCAGCTTCCAGTAATGCGGCATAATGTACACGCGAGAAGGGGAGACCGGTGGGATGAGAAAGCTCTCCTGAGACTAACTAAAACACAAAAAGGGTTTGGAGCATACGTGTTCCGGACCAAGCAGCTGCACATGAAGAGCTGGGCATTCCGCTTTAACAATTACCTTCGATGAGAGAAAGTCTAGCGACATAAAAGTAGCCCGACTGCCATCCCAGGTCGTCAAGGGCATCTGGTGGTTCTGATGCATACGGCTCCATGGCGACCGGCCGCAGGCGTTTCCAGGAGGCGGACCAAAGCTGCTGCGGTAAGGAGACGGTGTGGTCATCGATCACAGAAGGGGATCACAGGTTCCGGACGCGTTGGAGTGCGAGAAAGAAAAGCCGATGCCGTCGAAATGAACAGTCTTAGCCCTGTGGGGTCAACTAAGGCAATACACTGTTCTGACGCATTCAAGCTTTAATCCCTAATGCACCGGACGTCAATACCAAGCAGCAGCACGTATGTGAAAATGAGGACGGCTGATGCTGAAGGCAGGACAGAACTTCTCAGATCGAACAAGGCAGCACAGATCCCCTGCGCGTCGGACCTATACACGTGTCACAATGAGCGCAGATGACCTCACCAATGTGCAAACCTTCGTGCATCGTGTGCATGTCACCGTTCCCGTGCTACGATCTCTGCTTTACCTTTGGAAAAACCAACAAAAAAAAATCAGGTGGAACGTTTAAGATGCAGAAGTCTCATGGATACAATATAAAGGGCACATGTCCCCGTATAAGGTAGAACGTCTAAGATGCAGAAGCCTCATGCATACAATAATAAGAGCACATGTCCCCATATGAACCACTGGACAAGGTTGTCAGAATACATATACGCTTGAGTCAATATCCATAGAAAATATGGCTATCCCCGCCGCGCTTCCCTTGTAGGTGTATACAATATACCAACGTGATTGTTACATCTGAAGATGAATAAGCTCGTCCATGCAGATACACCTGCCTAGTGTCTCCCTTTCCCTGCTTCTTTCTTGCGCTCCCCTGTGCATTTGAGTGCACATATATACAGGGCCGAACGCAGAGGCTGCTCTAGGTTCTGAACATCTACACGTACTACTGTAGGATCGGTATAAGTAGATAAATATACATACTTTTTCTCATTTGGAGATCCCTCCGCGTACATACATGTGTGTATGTATATATGAATACGGGTATATGTGTTAGTCTATAAAAGCTCGATGGATATAGTGACATGCGTTCAAGCGAATCTACCGTGGTGAGCTGAACGCGGCTTCTGACACTGTCCAGCCCGCCAGAAACTTGTGCGGCTTTATTTGTCCCTTGGTCGCCGTCGCGGCCTGAGTTCACCAGCGTCCGTCTTTGTTTCCGCATACGGGCTGCTGCTTGGCCTGGTAGTCCGGCATATCATGTCTTTACGCTGCCATATAAGACTGGAGTACCACTGTTGACCCATCAGAATCCGAAACGTGCCGCTTTTCTTTGAAACGAGAACATTGCTGGTTCTGGAAAGGGGGCACGAGGTTCTTAGTCTTGAAGCTTCATCCTAGGCAGAATCATTCATAGTGAAATGAACACGAAGGGAGGTGAAGAAAAGCGGGCGTTTAGTGGAGTCAAATACGGGGGCACATGCACCAGACGGCTGCGACGTCTGGCTGTCTCAGCCAACATCCCGCCTGTGACAAAGGAGGCTGCAGCTGGTGATAGAAACAACGCTGTTGTAATGATAAACTCTGGCAGAGCGATTTCCTTAGACGTTACATTCAAGAAAAGGACGGCGCCGGGCAATACAAAAAGCGCCAGTGTTTCCTCAAGTCAATGAAGACAGCACACAGCTCCGAGAGTTGAGGCTACAGCTCATGCAGCGGCTTCCATCAGAGGAAGAGAACCGCTTCTGGTGATATGAGAAGCACATTGACGTTTAGGGTCGCCGGCCTCATGACGAACTCCTGGTGAATTGGAGCCTTACTCTAGGCAATGATCTGCAATTATAGTTCGCAGGCCTCGGGTGGTCCTTTCCTGACGAAGCAGGGAGCAGCACAGTCATCTATGATCCTCTAAGGCAACAGAAGGACCTGATGTGTGAGTGCTTCAGGCCAGGAAGCAGCACGAATGTGGTAAGAAGAGCTGGTGCTGTTGCAACAGAAGTAGCAGGGCAATTAAAGTCAACTAGCGTAGAAAAAAATCCAGACACGTGGTAGTATAGGAAAAGCACACCTGGGCGGTAGCAGCATCGAAGGCAACTGATTTCTACTGCAGCTACGCATTGGTAGCTTTTCACGGGTCACAAGAGAAAATGTTCCAGCACCAATATATTAACAGAGAAGCAGATGGTGAACAACCTTTACCACCAGGTCGCCCAACGTTTTCGGTTCTTCGAGGCGCTTCTGGAAGAGGCTGTAGTGTCAGCAAATATGTAACGCACGCCTCTTGCTGGATGCGGGCATCCTAAGAAGTGCGGCCCAGGTAAGCCTACCTCGAATATACAAGGGACTATATAGGCTTCTGGGCAAACAAATCTCATCTTGTAGGTGTACACCTACGTATTGTCGTCATTAAGTAGCATTTTTGATGCGTGGTGCTAGAGGTAGGAAAAGGAACCTGATACAGAGAGATGTCACAAATGGCGCTTGGTTCAGAAAGGCGTCCTCAAAGTCTTTTTTCCTCTCGCCGCTTCCTGGATCTTGGTGCGTTTATGGTATCACTGGGCAGAAGCAGCCGGAAAGCAAAACCATTGTATGAGAGCTTATACCTGGAGAACCACTAATGGACGTAGAGCCGAGAAGTTATATATTTCTAGACAAATATGTTTACGTGCTGCACTATTAAAACCATTGCAGTGGTAAAAAATTTTTAAAACACGTGAAGAACTGTATTCGTGGAACCAGCGTGTAGTGGATGGTCAAAAACATCTGAATAGTAACTACTTTCGAGGTATCTCCTCCATGTTTAATCGACCATGCTTTGAGTAGCACCCCACGACTCACCCTGCTATGGTGCTTTCTAATTACTCATGACTCGAATATGCTGTCCCCCTTGCAGTGATTTCTTTCAGGACGACTAGCCATACCATTGTGCGCGTTCCTGAGTGGTAAACGCTACGCTTGATGACAGGTAGAGCATCTGTTACAACTTGACAAACGGGAAATATAGAGATGAAGAGGTCTTCAGTCTGAGAACTCGATGTGAAATCATTCTGGCACAGTAAAAATGCAGAACCTGGTCTCACCAGCTGGCACGTGTCCTTCTCTAGTCGCGAGACATTAACATGAGCTTGGTGCTCACTCCCGAAAGGGGGGCCGACCTCCCCAGGGCTGCCTCTGTTACTCGTGCAGCAGGTATTGCTGCCGTTGCTGCTCCTACTGAGGCCGTTGACGGTGCTACTCTTGCTGAAGCTGCTCCCTCTGCAGCTGCTGGTGACGCTGTCCGTCTTTTTTATATTCCTGCAATTGTTACTGTGACTTCATATTGCTGCGTTCGGCGTTGCTGAGTATCCACCTTGATCCTCACCTTGATGCTAGTTGTTTCACAATTTCTCAAGTGCTGCTGACCCTGCAGTAGGACCCATTGTGACAATCGAGAAGGCCACACACACTTGAACGCCCACAGATTTTATTGGTGCGGTCTGCTGGAATAACATCAGCCGTAGTAGTAGTCGCGGTGTATGTATGTACAGTCGCCCAGCGCTCTCTATTCGTGCAGCTGTACTAATGTAGACACAGACAGAAGCCAACTGTGGGACGCAACAGCACATTATAATGCTTATGCCTATGCATGTGTATAGATATATATATACGCGGAGTGATACACCGATACCATAAAAGAAACACGCTGTGACGCTCGAGGCGATTGGTCCTTCGCATGTCCTCGATGTCTCCGTGTTCGGCAGCTATCATGTAGTGGATTTAAGCTGGTAGAGAAGATAACAAGCCCGCTTTTGGTTACAGCTGTATAGCCGGTCGCATATTTTCGGGAAAGACATGGAGCTGTCCTGCTGGCTCCTGGAGATCATGACACGTTCAAGAGAGCACACGTGCTACAGGAACGCATATTTATAGATACACGTGCGTAGAGGGTACGCGTACCTATTGTTACACGTGGAATTTTCAAAAATAATCCAACAAATATACACGCCACTGCTCTGCTGTATCAGCAAGCGGTGTGAGCAGAACCTTTCGTAAATGAGTTACGCCTCCGTGCGTGTTACCTCTGGTATAACCTACGCAAAGCACACACAGGGATTGTGGAAGGCAGTATACACACTGCAGTAGACACAGGCGTCGAACCTGACCATGCTTCGTCAGACTACACTACCGTCTTGTACGTCAACCTCTGCAATATACAATTATGAGAATGCTTTCTGCTGTCCAGCTGAAGGAGCTGTTTGATGTCCTTACTCCGAGTACGGAACAGCATGCGGCAGTCCCGTGGTCTAATCGTCCTGGCAATACGATTTGCAGGACTGCCCCCTCGAACAGTGCCGGTAGGTGAATCCTCAGAAAGGCCGGCGTCGCCTAAAAAAGAGTCACCGTCAACAAAACTCAATAAGGACGAATTGTGCATCTGTTGATTTCCTCCTTGAAACGGGCAGTCTTGCATATACACATATTGTGTTGCTTTGAAACTACTAGGCAGCTTCGATCGTCAGGCAGGCGATCAAGCAGCATTGTCGAATTAGCAAAACATAACAGCAAGTAGCCCTTTCCGCACGGACACTAGCGGCTGGTGGAGCTCCTGAGGCGTCCGCAGATATCCGGGCCCTTCTTCGAACGGCGAAAAAGGTTTCTATGGGGCTTGGTGCCAACCGGCGCAGCAGCACCTAGTCTCTCGCAGGGGCTGACGTCGAGGAATCGTCTGTTACAGGCCCCTAATACCGGCCTTCTACAATACGGAGAGTACTGATGCAGCTGCGGCTCGAAGGGAAAGTGAGACGTAGCGACGGGCAGCTATCCCACCACTGTTTCTGCTGCACCGAGGGGGCTTTCTGCATTCTGCTGTCTATCTCCGTTGCGTCGAAAAGGGCTTTGGTACGAGATCTCGAAATCGAGTATTTCATGTATCTCTCGACTTTGCCACATACGAACACAGTGCTTTATCAAGGAGAGATAGGTGCAGCGCACACGGTATCGGTGGCCCAAATGAATACTAGAAAGCGTTATGCTGACTTTACGCCTCTAATTTTGGTCAAAATATATTTTGACTAATAGTGAGAACCTTCCCCCGGCAAACTGCTGAATCCTTATCAATTTTGATGTAAACTACGAGCTTGTTATTGAAATCAACCGGTGCACGGCTGAGTCTAAAGTGTTCAACTCCGAATTTAGAATTATTAGGGCACACCATCATGTATCAATACCGATGTACCTCGTCCTAGATAGTTGACCTACTCGTACACTTTGTACTACTCACGTCAGCAGTATGCATCCTGCCCATTCGCTGCTGCAGCACTTTCGAGTTACGCTTCTGACCCAGGCTCTGCGGCAACGACATTCGTACATACACAAGCGTAAGCAGGCAGTTGTTTCCCCAGGGTATTTCAGCTGCTGCCTTGTTACGTAGTAAATACACGAACCACCCCCAGACCGACACCAAGAATTCACATGCTACATGTACGTTGCACCTAGGATCCAATTGCTGTGAATGTAGCTTCAAGAATATATTATTCGACCTGTACTTGATTTTATCTGCGACAGAGAGAAGAATGATTGTGAGACCTCACTTATCGGGAGTTGTTCGAAAGCCTTTGCATAAGAAAGATCACCAACAACTCTACTGCCATAAATATAGGACATTCTACGGAAGATCTGTCTCGATAGCGTCTTTAGAAACATTGTGCAGTTCCCACTAGTGTGGGGACTTTTGAGGCACAACAGCCTCAGTTGAAAGCCGCGTGCACAGCACAGAACGGAGAAAGGTTAAAAGTAAATGGTATAGAACTTAATCTGCGCCGGCTGCTAGGCTCATCATTTCCCGCGACAGCATTGGCCCTTGACCCAATGTGAGGAACCAAAACGGAGCGGCAGCAGCGCAACTGTCAGCTGGCTAAAAGGCAGGTGTCGCTTTACCGTGGCATTTATACATCACCGCTTGCTACGTTGTACACAATCTACCTAGCGCATCGTCAAAGAACGTCTAGTTCCTAAACGTCGCAGCAACAATCGCTGCACAAAAACACCTGCGTTAGTTCGTATTTTGAGGTGTTATCCTCGGTGACTTATACGAGTGCTTGTGTCCCTGCATTGCATTCTACCTCCGTCTGCTGCGAAAATCTCAGCCCTCTCACAATAGCATTCTCTGCTACCGTGAAAAGTCACACGCAACGCGACTGGTTTTCAACAAGCCGTCACTTGTGATGCCTGCAGTACGGGTCCCTGGCTGTATTGCCAGCGTCTTGCCCTGACTTGACCGCGCTCACCTATGTGCATTGCTTTTTGAGCAGTCGATGTTCTCTTTTTGCCCCTGCTCGCCGGGTTCCTTGGTCGAGGCTCAAACGTGTCAACTCGTCAGACACCTCTATTTGACCAGCTCATCAAAGCCGCTCCTTGGAACCTCTCGGTCTTTCTCTTGAGAACTGTGCAGTAGCCTGAAGTCTATGTGATCAGCATCATGTAGTGTGAGGACGGGCAGATCCAGATGCTGAAACGTTCTGCACGTGCTGTGCTTGCCTGCAAACGTCACTGCAGCCGGAGCTCACATGACTCACGTGGTAGTACATAGAGCCCCCGGCCCTCCACATGCGCCCCCTTGGCCCAGTTCTCCATAGGCACTTGTACCATACACCAGGGGAGCTGATTCGCTCGAGAAACCGTCTTCTGCATTTCGGATGCGGCTAGCCGGGGGACTGTTGTATAGCATAGTCTACCTTGTGGTCTTGAAAGGCGATGTCGTGAATGCTCGATTACGGTCACCGTATATCATATCTCTCAGAGACTGTGCTAAAGAGGGTATCGCTTCGTATTCAAGGAATGTCCGTGGGTTTTCAAGCAAGTTGTAAGTACGGTTCAGTTTCTCTGGTGACGATGCGAGTGCGCAGCTTTCTATATATGTCCACGGTTCCCCACCAATTCTTCAGAAGTGACTGGGCAGCGTGTCTCTGACGATCCTGAACACCATTCCTCTGGCGGCGACCAGCACGCTTCACTACCTTGGGCTAGGAATTACCACGTTCCACGAAGTAAGACACGTACTTTGTGATCGTGCCCGACAAATTGAGGTCATAAGGCGGCCTTCCTTTGGTAAAACACGGGGGTCCCGGTTAGCGAAGGAGACACTTCCACATTCGCATCGACACCATTCAGCCGTGCATCAGGTATTCACATCGCATGATTGCTTCACCCTGAGGTACACAGGAAAGTGATGCATCGAGTGGAGCAGCTCTTTGTTGACGCTTCATCTCAGTCTCTTGTTTCTACCTTCAGATTACGACCCTATACTTGTGGAGCTCTTGAGCTTTTACCTAAGCATGCCGACTTGACGGTCTCCGATAATATGCGGTGCCGCAAAAGCAGATTCGTCTACCGTCGATGGCCATCGTCCTCCCAGAGGTTAGCACGTAGCTCCGTAACGATGATACGGTAATATCCGCGACTTTGTCAGTCCTGTTTGTAGCCGAAAATGATTGGTAGCTAGCAGGGATAGGCAGGAACAGGTAACGGCTTTTCATGGGGCGACCCTAGTGTATTTAGTCTGTGAAACATGAAGAGCTCTGCGCTATAAGGGGAGCTCGAATGACATAAGGCAGACACCCTTCTTCCGACTGCTGTGCCGGCAGAACATTCGATGCTTGACGGCCAGTCCATTCTGCAGATTGGTCAACTGGCTTGCTCAGTGCTCCCTATGTGACCAGGACAACAACAGAAGGACAGTCAACTCTGCATCAATTCGGGTTCTTTTTCATTCCTAGAGCTATACAAAAATGCCCAGGATGTGCCCTCTCTGCTTTTGCAATCTGCCCCAGGTATGTAAGCTCTGAAGGTGGACCCTGAGAGCCTGGGAAAGGTCGGGAGGAACGAGAGCGAGAGGTAAAGTGATGACGGGAACACAAAATTCAATGTATAACGTAACGCCGCAAAGCTCCCTTACTTACTTTCCCGTTCTCTCGAGTTGATTGCACGCCAGACCCGCTAAGGCGTATACCCTGCCTTTGTCGATGGACCCACTGCGTCTCAGAGAAAGACACACTCCTGCTTTCTGCTCACGCCAGGCCAGGACGCAGTGGGCGCGGTTCCGCTGAAGCCGAAATGAGCGCGGATAGATGGATACAGTAGTCTCACACGGCTGCTGGTCTGCATGGACGGCCACGTTCGAGAGCTCCGTGGACACGGTAGCGGCTGTGCATCGGACAACTCAACGTTACAGTCGAACCTGCTACAGTTGGAATACTCCGTCGCGACATTCGTTGTAGACGTTGGGGAGAGTCTGTCCAGAAACATCATGACGGTGGACGCCAACGTGTTGGTGGGCTCACGCCCCATAAAGATAAGGCTGTAAGCAGAAACGCGAAGATTAGCTAAATCCTCCGCACGGAGGTCTCTGTTTTGCCAAGTAGGATGACGTCGGATTGCAAGTTCTCCATGGATTCAAAGATACCTGAAAGTATTTGGCGAAGGCGATTGGCGCGCGATAACGTTACCCTGAGCCACATTGATGCTGTTGTCGTGATTCTTTCCTGGTGAGGAGGTCTGACTGAGCCACGGTTTTCCCAGGTGAGTGAAGTCCTCTCTCTTTCCTGCGATAAAATATGTGCCCTAGCTTCCAAGAATCTTCACCCAACGCGCCACATTGTGTGGTGCTGTATACGATAGTAATCCCCTGCGACAGCCGCATGCGAGGGATTCGTTCACTGAATCACAAGACATCTTTGTACTCTTAAAGAAATGAATGCACTATAGTGTTACTAGCCCGTTCTCCACGGATCCCTCTGCGCGCGAAGGGAAGGCCTGAGCTCACAGAGATTTCCTTGTAGACCTGCACGTCATCATTCAAACAGTGATAGTTTCAGAGAATCAGAGTTAACGTAAAACAGCGCACATCACCTGGGAAACAAACAATATCTGTTTGCACGCAGGGGCGCAATAACTCCGTAGAACTGGCAGACCCATATAGAAAGTGGTCACTCGAAGCCGCTGTACCGTACCGCTTTTTGTTGCTGTAGAGCTCTGGCGGTGATAGTGTGGGTGACCTGCAGAATCACCCATAGAGGGCGGGCAACTGTACAACTGTATGCTTCGCTAATAGTGGCTACTCAGGCAGACTACCATCGCACACGAAGATTGTAGGTTTCTACACAGCCGGGAGCATGCAAATGGATCCGCGACTTCAGCACTGGGCAAAGGCGTATTTGGCAGTGATTGCCTAGCCATGATTAAGCTGAGACCCTCCAGAATCGTAGCCCCTTTTCCTTTCATTGAACAAAGCCAGCATTATGCCTCCTCTGCGTCAACGTCCGACTAGCGAACTGCTAATCTGACAACTAGGAATCCAGGCACGTCCACTAGCAGGGCAAACCTGGCAACATTTGGTGTTGCAGCAGAGGACATCTCTACTGGTTCTGGACTCCCCAGCTAAGATGACAACAGGTGCCTGCTGCGTGGCTAGAATCCTTCCGAAAGAGAAGAGGTTCTGACCGAAAACCACGAATAGCTGCATCTTCGTTTTGGATGCACTTTAGGAGCTGGATATCTACCTTCTCTCCAGTTTCCCTATCCGACGTCTTCTATTCTGTAGTGGTTGCGTTCTGGAACACAAACGCTGAGACGTGAGGGAGAGAATGCGACGCTGTGTGTGAAGCCCACCGACCGAACATCCTTGGCGACGCTCAACCAGTGAAATGCTGCCCAGATAATATTAAGCTCCACATCCAGGCAATCGCAGTCACTCTTAACCACAAGCATTGCGAAGTTGCAATCTATATGACATGTCTGCAGCACATCTGGGCCCAGGTATCTATTTGCAGCGGACGTACTCCATAGGACCGCAAGGGAATGGAGGGGGGAAGATACCTCAAGTTGCGGATGGTACGGAGAATAGTCATTTAGTCTGTCTCGTTATGAGGACTCCTGGAAAGCCAATAACGCAATATAGCGAATTGACTAGCTCTAGGATACACCTTGTATGATGATATACACAGTCAATTATGCGGCATTCGAGAGTCCCGAAGTCCCTTTTTGTAATGTCAGAGTTGGCCAGCAAAAAGGAGACCCAGAATTACAATCTGCCTCCAATGCCTCCTCTAAGTTGTGCAAAAAAGCTGGAGTGCAGCCCCAGTAAAAGAGGAATATCGAATCAGGGAGTATCGATGCTGATCTGATAATTCTACTCGGTGTGAAGACAAAGACTCACAAGAATATGTGCAGAGCGGTATGTCTGACATCACTGCACCTGTACTTTGATATACCTGCGGCATTTGAACCGTGCGCACAACCCGCTTTTCAAGGCCCGCTGAAGCGAAACTGTCTTTAACGGGTTTCAGCTACGAAAACTCAATACCTACGGCCTCGACGTCACAGGTAGAAGCTATGCAGAAAAATGATAGAGTCGAAAGGATGTAGAGAAGCGCCGAAGCTACGACGCGCATGAAATATTGGATTATCTCCCAATGCTTCCTCGAATTTCAAATTCAGCATGGTTTTGGACCCGCTGTTCACTTGCAGTTTATCCATCGTACAGGACTTTTTTCTCGGAGGCGCGGGATCTGCGGTCCTCAGAATTCGCCCTGAGGCACATCATCTTGTCGTGACACCAGGCTGTTGCAGCCGAATATAGTGCGCCTCAGTCGATAAATATATTGTAGATGCACGTTTATTACCACGAAAAGTTACAAAATATGACTAGTTCAACGCATCTCTGCCATACCGTAATAGAAGCAGCGGCCACGCCACACGTAGGATAACGGAATGTCCCGGACAAGGAAAGTTTTCTTTCCGAGAGACCCACGACGTAGCATGCATGAAAAAGGTCGACTGGCTGGATCGAAAAAGGGCACATCTATTACAGCGGCTTCCGTCGTTCCCTGCTGTGTAACTCCGAGTGAGTGTGTATGAAAACCGGTTTCCGAGGCGAAAGAAGCGCACCGTAGGCCGTTGCCGTCCGCGAAGCCCAGCGAGTAATGACTCAAAACGAATTTTGCAGATCTAGTTTTGCGTCATTCAGGAAGTTGATGCTTTGACTGTGCGAGGCTAGTCAAGGGCGCGTCTGTGTTTGTTTTGTTATGATGTTGTCAGTGGATCGTGGACAAACTGTCTACATGAACTAACGTCGGCAGCTTTTCATGTTTGATCATGACTTACACCTGCACCACCCCCCAGAAAACCCCTGCATGCCACAGTTTGATTACAAAAAAAAACAATTGCGCCGCCGCAGACGGCTAAGTGAGTCTTCTGGCCACCGAAGCACTTTCCGAACGTCCCGAATACCCGTCACTGCGCGTTTTCACTTTTCGTTCTGCCAAAAAGAAGAGTAAGCAAGAGTGGAGGGCATCCATATGGACCATATGCGACTTGTTTCTGTCGTGTAGCTCACGGTGAGTAGCTGGCTTGCCCGCTAACTGCAAATATCAGACGTGCAGGCCTGTACCGCTGCTTATTCAAGATGATAGATACATCTCTTTTTCCTTTCTCGACAACGGTCCTCATATGCTGGTTTGTGAAGCTTGTCCTTATCAGAACAAGACAGCAATTTGGGGGCCTCACTTGCAAAAACACGCAGCGCTGCGCAGCGCGGTCGAGTAAAAACGAGTTGGGGTGCTGGGTACATTAGTATTTGCAGTTAGTGGTGTAAAGGCAAATTCTTTTCACCGTAGCCATTTTTCTGCTTTCTGGAAATGGTTTGAAAGCAACGAAGCTCGCAACAGTGAGTTCGCCCGTGGATTCTGCAGACCATTGGCACATTTCGTCTCGTCGCTGCTGCAACGCCAACAGAGGTCCTCGAACATCGTAGGAAATGACACGAAGGTCGTCGAGTACTTCCGTCGACTAGACAGACAACTTCTTCCGCCAAGTTGCTAGTGAGCTTTCTGTGTAGAGAGAACAATCTTTTATGCCGTAGTTCCGAAAGTTGTGTCCGGTTCTACAGCTGCACCTTCCCACACGCAGACGGTCACGACGTTTGTCATGTATCGGATACAGACCAACCTACGCTGATATACATGCAGTTATAAAGATGTATAGTAAGAAAGGCAGATACTTACAGAGATACGTACATATATATATATCCAGGATACGACATACGTACAGGCACACGTGCCCATATACGTATGCGTATGTATACTGTTGCTGTTCGATCTACACGGGTAGCGTTGCATGGAATGACGCATGCGTCAGACATCGACAAACACCGTCTTAAGTATTCCTTTCGAAGAATTGTAGCTCTGCTTTCTCCCCTTTCGCAGTGAGTAGACGCATTCCGAAGAAACATATGCATATTGGAATTTCCGGCATGATCCTTGCTGAAGTTCAGTCCCGAGTAGTATAGTCGTCCTTCCGTCTAATTCGACAACCGACACGAATGCCTTTTAGAAAGTAACAGAGACAGCTTTTTTCCGGTGCTTCTTTAGTTCTCCCTCATTTTTGATAAGAATGTGTACAATCCTCGTACATACGTCTCGCCTCCACGAGAAAGACGGAAGTACGGAGAAGCATTGACAACATGGTGCTGTGCTAACCTACAAACGTATAAGCCTGTGTATTTATTGTCATGCATACATAGGCAGTAGAAGTACATAAACGTATGTGCGCTAGAGGTTTACCATTGCTTTTCCTCCTGTGTGTTTTTGAGCTCTTTGTGTTTCATGCCGTTGTCATACGTCGACGCGTTCCTCTTTATGAGGGTTCAAGTTTCTCTCTAAAATGATAGACGCTCCGCTTTTTCTGTTCTCCTTGACAAAAGATCAGGGAGAGCTCGTGTACCACCAGCAGCGGTGACATAAAAGTAATTCCAGGCCAGCACATGAGGAAACTGGGTTTTCTTCATTTTCTTCACGGGATATAGCCCTTGACCAGTTGGTTGATCTACCAGCAACACAATTTGGCCACACGCAGACTCACGCAGTCACGTGCGGTCCTCATAAAACATACATACACAAAAAAAAAACACACACAGTCAGAATATACACACAACGACACACATCGTTTCAATCACCCATCCACTCAGGCACACATAGACACACACAGGTACGTCACTCCTCGCCCTACTCACACACACACACATACCATACACACACACATATACCACACACACACACATATATACCACACACACAAAAACAGGGAAATTCCAAGAAAATCGGCTCTCAAGTACAGTACGTAACGTTTCAGACGGATGCTGTACTTGTTGTTAATATTATGCGCAGAGTGAGAGTCACGACAGAAGCATATACTGCGGAGCGGCAAGCCACCAGTATCAAGTGCATACTACACATATATATATACATATATATGCAGATCATGGAATTAATGTTGCACAGAAGAGGTTGAGGGTAGTACGGGAACGCGGCAGGCATAAAGATGATCTCACGCACTGGTAGACACACCGTGAAGTGAACTCTCGTAAAGAGGAGGTATTTATAACACAAAGCGACAGACAGAAAGAGGGAAGTAGGTAGAGAGGCCGTGATATACACGCATAGATGCAGACTCCTGCGAGCTCTCGGTGCGGCTTTGTGTCTGTGCGTAGACGTGTCGCTGGTGTACTTGTTTCCATTGTCTATGCATGTTTTACAAGGGCATGTATGCACGTGCGTATGTAATCTAAATCTTCGTATGCGGGTGTCTCACTTCGTGTGTGCATGAATGACTGTAAGTGTCCACGATTGTATGTAGACATGCATGTATCGAGACGTGCATGCATGTCTGTAGGTGTGTATAGGTGTATGTATACATGTATGTACGAACGTATATGTGTGTGTGTTTGTGCGTACGCATGCAGGCGTATGGGACGTGCGTGCGGACGTGCGTTTGCAGACTCCTCGTTCACACAACAAGAGACGTGAAGGTGTTCTACATCCCGTAGATTACCGCACTCTCTCACTCTCTGTCTATATTCAATAATCAACCCCACTTGCCGGGCAGCGTCAGAAAACGCCACAATTGTGTCGGTATATGGTGCGAAACAGCACGCTTAGGGGCAACCATATTTCAAACACACAGGAGGGAAAGAGAGTGAACATCAGACACACTGAAACACACTAGAAGACAGCCACACATACATCCGACCACCCAACCACAGATACACACACATAGCACCTGTTTGTACGTGAATAAGAAAAACACGCCCGAAGAACGTGCTTTTTTTGCAAACACGCACACACACACACTTACTTATATGAATACATATATACAGATCTACATACGTAAACATACACATATATGGAGAGCTGTGTGTAGATGTGTAGTGGAGGCACGAGTGTACATGGTGGGGAGCATGCTCGTATTTGTGTGTTTCCCGGTAAGCCACAGTGTACGTAAAACGTACCAGAGAGAGTACGACGCATGTGTCTTTATTATCAACACATGTATGTGGGTTTACAGACATGCACACATACATGAATCTATACACACGGACACGACCATGTATATATATTTATGTAACCTACGTACACACACGTGCATGCATGCACTTCTTCACTCATTCGTCTACACTTGCATACATTCACATAAATTCACACATATATACATATACCTACATACATTTACATACATATATACATATGATTACATTCACATTTTCTTAATACATACACACACTTAGAGGGGTGTACACTACTCCCAGTGCAGTACTTGTCTGGAGATGGTATGCGTAGACGAAGAGCTATGGAATGAATGTAAACACCTTGAAATATACTGAGAAGAAAGATTTTCTCTATCTTTATTGTCACCCTTCTCTATTTTTCTCTTTCATCCCGCTTCAGTATCTTTCGTACCATCCTGTAACGAATGTCTTTGATGTTGCGCTGCGAAAAATCAAACGGGCGACCAGCTCCGAGGCAGTCAGCGTATTGACAGCAAAAGACACCGCAGTCCCACGCGTTCTCCTGCGCTGGTGCTCTTCTCTGTTATATACCAATACAGCAGCAGCAGTACAGGCAGCAATAGAGTGCCCAATGGCAACAACAGTAGATGCACCATCACCACTTACCACCACTGGCAGCAGCACTGCAAGGAGCAACGGCCACATCTGGTGGGAACATCACCAGCATCACCACCAGCAGCCGCACTACGACTACCATCACCAACACATCCGCATCAGCAGCAACAGCACGATCACTTGCATCAGCAACAACAGACGCGCAAGCATTAGCTCCACCCACAGCAGCCTCAGTAGCAGCAGTACAAGCATGACCAACCATGGTAACAACACAGGAGAACTAGTAGCAGCAGCAGGACTTGCAACAGCAGTAGACGCGCAGCAGAAACAGCACAACACCAGTGACAAGAGAGCCAGCATTACCAGGTGCTGCGATAAAAGCACAGCGATAGCAGCCGTAGTGAAGTAGTAGTAGTAGAGATGGTAGTAGTAGTGATAGTAGTAACAGAAGTAGTAGTACTAGTAGTAAAAGTACCCATAGCAGCAGCAGCACCAGCAAAGATTACGGATCACAGCAATAAGAGCAGTACCACCCCCACTACAATCAGCGGCAGCAGTTGTAGAAGACTTAGCACCAGCAGCAGCTGGGTAACGATGGACAGTGACAGCACCACCACACCAATGACAGTGTATTAGCAGTAGCACCAGCATCACCCCCTCCACACGCACAAAAAAAGCAGAATGCAAATGTTGCACCAAACACAGAAGCGACAGCGGTGGAGCGGTAACGTTACCCCCCTCACAGACACAACCAGAAGCATGCGGAAGTTTTGACTATAAATAGAGCAGGAAAAATACAGCAACAGCCTGACCCCATGAATTGAAGAAGTGGCAGCAGACAGTTCGGCACAGTGAGAGCGTTACCGTGTCAGCGCTACAGAGAGGGCAGCAGCACAAGCAGCATGTTAATGCAGCCAACAGGCGTACCGCAACAGGAGAACCAAAAGAATAAAGAAGAAAACCAGCAGCAGCAGCAGCAGAGAAATATCTTTTCTAATTCATGCATGAGGTGAAGAAATGGAGGGCCTGCACAACATGCGACAACTCATTAACCCGAAGGCTTTCAAACGTTGCACACACACAATCACACGCGCCCATATATACGCAGCCAGCAAGGCACGCAATAATATACGTATATACATAGAAAGAAGACAGAGGGACAGGGAAGAGAAGACACTGAAATAGAGAGGAACCGCGACAGAGAGCCAAACATAGACAACAATATATATATATATATATAGTATATATATATATATATATATGTACACACACAGACATACACATATGTATAGCATATATACATATGGAGGTGCATATATAAAAACACACACACATACATGGATATACGCTGAATATGTCTGTGAACGAACAAAGAGAGACTTCGTCACAGCACAATTTCTCTCTTATTAATTACATCGTCCAGACAAAGAAACCAGAACTTTCGCTGCCCTGATTACGTCATGCTCCGAAGAGACTACATACAGCGGAGGTCCTACACAGACACATATACATATATACATATATATATATATACATACATATACATATAAATAAATACTACTTAGATACATGCATACATACACACACACACACATAGGTAAATGTAATGTGGCAATGCAGACATCCCAAGTGCCTGTTACACATTAATTACGTTTGTAAACAAACGAGCAGAGGCAGTAGCAGAACACCAAACTCTTTCGCCTAGAGTATATATATATATATATGAAGCGTAGGCTCTGCCTTCTTTCTGATATTGCTTCGGGAAGAACATATTCA